>NC_034611.1:23486503-23489087 GCF_900095145.1 Mus pahari | reverse complement strand
TTTCCTCCCCAACCTGCTTCTTGGTCATGATGTTTGTGCAGGAATAGAAATCCTGACTAAGACAATGATTTTATGTGGAGGTCCTTGATCCACTTGTACTTGAGCTTTGTACAGGGAGATAAGAATGGATCAATTTGCAGTCTTCTACATGTTGACCTCCAGTTGACCCAGTACCATTTGTTGAAAATACTGTCTTTTTTTTCACTGAATGGTTTTAGCTCCTTTGTCAAAGATCAAGTGACCATATGTATGTGGGCTCATTTCTGGGTCTTCAATTCTATTCCATTGATCTACCTGCCTGTCACTGTAGCAATACCATACAGTTTTTTTTTGTTAGTTTGTATGTTTGTTTGTTTGTTTTTGCTCTGTAGTACAGCTTGTGGTCATGGATGGTGATTCTCACAGAAGTTCTTTATTGTTGAGAATAGTTTTGGATATATCCTGGGTTTTTGTGACTCCAAATGAATTTGAGAGTTGCTCTTTCTAACTCTGAAGAATTGAGTTGGAATTTTGGTGGGGACTGCATTGAATCTGTATATTGCTTTCAGCAAGATGNCCATTTTTACTGTATTAATCTTGCCAACCCATGAGCATGGGAAATCTTTCCATCTTCTGAGATCTTCTTTGATTTCTTTCTTCAGAGACTTGAAGTTCTTATCATACAGATCTTTCATTTGTTTGGTTGGAGTCACACCAAGATACTTTTTATTGTTTGTGTCTATTTTGAAGGGTGCTGTTTCCCTAATTTCATTCTCAGACTGTTTATCCTTTGAGTAGAGGAAGGCTACTGATTTGTTTGAGTTAATTTTGTATCCAGCCACTTTGCTGAAGTTATTTATCATCCGTAGGAGTTTTCTGGTAGAATTTTTGGGGTCATTTAAGTATACTATCATATCATCTGTAAATAGTGATATTTTGACTTCTTCCTTTCCAATTTGCATCCCTTTGTCCTCCTTTTGTTGTCTTTGTTTAGTTTGTGTTTCCAGGATCTATCTATTGATGAGAGTGTGGTGTTGAAGTCTCCCACTATTATTGTGTGAGTTGCTATGTGTGCTTAGAGCTTTAGTGTAAAGTTTCTCTCATGAATGTGGATTCCCTTGCATTTGTTGAGAATTTAGAGTTCTTCTTGGTAGATTTTTCCTTTGATGAGTACGAAGTGTCCTCCCTTATCCTTTTTGATAACTTTTGGTTGAAAGTTGATTTTATTCACTATTAGAATGGCTACTCCAGCTTGTTTCTTTGGACCATTTGCTTGGAGGATTGTTTTCCAACATTTTACTTGAGTTAGTGTCTTTCTTTGACACTGAGATATCTTTCCTGTATGCAACAAAATGCTCGGATCCTGTTTACATATCCAGTCTGTTAGTCTATGTCTTTTTTGGGGGGGGAATTGAGTCCATTGATGTTAAGAGATCAATGCTTCCTGTTATTTCTGATACTACTTTATGTTTGTGTGTCTATATTCTTTTGGGATTGTTGAAAGAAGACTGTTACTTTCTTGCTTTTTTTTCAAATTTTTTATTAGATATTTTCTTCATTTACAATTCTAATGCTATCCCAAAAGTCCCTTATGCCTTCCCCCTACCCTGCTCACCAACCCACCCACTACCGCTTCCTGACCCTGGTATTCCCCTGTATTGGGGCATATAATCTTTACTTTCTTGCTTTTTCTAGGGTGAGGTTTCCTTCCTTTTGTTGGTGGTTTCCATCTATTATCTTTTGTATGGCTGGATATGTGGAAAGATATTGTGTAAATTTCTTTTCGTTATTTTTTTTTAATAGCAAACCGTTCATTTTATTGTTAAGATACCCAAAGAAATGGAAAGAGCTGACATGTTATCATAAGCACACAGTTGGGAGGAAACTCATGAAACCTGAAAAAAGAAGTTCTGAACTGAGGTGGCAAGATTAAGAGCACAGACCCTAAGAGAACACAAATGCCAGCCCAAACTTCTATAACCAAAAACTCTCAATTACCATAGTTTGAAAAGTCAAGATATTCTATGACAAAATGAAATTTACATTAGTATCTGGGTTTGGTGGCTCTGGTGCACCCAGGCTCCGGTTATTGCCAGTGAGAGGGCAGACTGCAGAAGCAACACAGCTTCTGGGACAGACCCTGTTTCTGGCTCCAGACATCAGGGAACCATCCCCGCCAGAGCAGAGGCGTCTGTCCAGAAGCACTCTCACTGCCTGAGCTCTTAAGGGAGCCATCTTTGCTCCGGTTTGCCCAGGCTCCAGTCTGCACTGGTGAGAGTGTGGACTACAGAAGCTATATAGCTTTGGGACAGACAGAAGCAATCTAGCTTCTGGGACAGACCCTTTTTCGGGCTCCAGACATCTGGGAACCTTCTCCACCAGAGGAAAGGTGGCCACCCGGGAGGGCTCTATCTGCCAGAGCAGGTGAGAGAGACATATTGTGTAGAGGGTCCTTTGGAGTCTAGCCTGTGCAGGTGAGTGTGCAAACTGCAGAGGTGACACATCTTCTGGGACAGGCCCTGTTTTGGGCCTACATCTTCAGCAAGGAGGCAGATCTGAGTGTCAGGCCTCTGTGCACCTTCCCTGCAAGAGGAGAGCTTGCCTG
>NC_034611.1:23472899-23484286 GCF_900095145.1 Mus pahari | reverse complement strand
TGTCTGCAACCCTATAGGTGGAACAACAATATGAACTAACCAGTACCCCCAGAGCTCGTGTCTCTAGCTGCATATGTAGCAGAAGATGGCCTAGTTGGTCATCATTGGGAGGAGAGTGAGGGCCCTTGGTCTTGCAAACTTTATATGCCCCATAGAAGGGAATGACAGGGCCATGGAGTGGGAGTGAATGGGCAGGGTGGGGGGAGGGTATAGGGGACATTCAGGATAGCATTTGAAATGTAAATGAAGAAAATATCTAATAAAATAATTTAAAAAAAGGAATGAGTGCTTCCTTTATCTTGATCTCCTATTTCATAGCATAGGTGTTCTTGAGTCATTTGTTAGAGACTCTATCTGTCTATGCACACTTGTCATACACCATCATTTACCCAATGTATCTTACCTTTGATCCTTGTTGAGTTAACCTTCAGAGATTACCTTACTTCTCTTCTAATACATTACCTAGTGTCACTAACTTGAGTTCAGTGCTTTTCCATTGTCTTTCTCACATTAATGTTTGCACTCCTAAATCGACATAGTTTTCGTAGATGTTAACCGCAACTCTGACATAGTTGTTCTATATTACCCATACCTTAGAAACTTCTCTCACAACCATTTATACATTTCACAGATGAAAATGCATGGAATATATTTATATTATACTAGAAAAAAATTTGTTGTTTTCTTGAAACTCAAATTAAGGCCTCAAGCCTGTATTTTAGGTGGCAGCCCTACTTCACAGTAAATTTCAATTTTGCTGTCTTTAGTCAACCAGCATTCTGGTATTTTCCAACATAGACATTTCATTTTATATAAATCCCACATACACCGCTATATAATAGGAACACTATTTGTATTTCCTAATGGTTTTCTTTACTGCAGCTGTTATAGCTTATTATAAATTCTTTACCTTGAACTTTCTCCTCTGTCAGTCTGTTACAGACAACTCATAATGCACAAAACACGGAGACATTTAATAGCTTCCAGTTGTGTTCTGAACAAAGTCCACATTTCTTAACATTTGTTTGTCTTTACAGGTCTCTAGTCTACCTGCCTCTCCCTCTCCTGACACTTTTTTTTTTTCATGGCCCCTTTATCTAGTCACTTTCTGTACCAATTACTTTTCTTGTTGTTGTGGTTAAATCTATGACAAGGAACAAATTAAGGGAGAAATGGGGAATTTTGGCTTCCGATTTGAAGACATGCTGTTCCTTCTATCAGAGAAGGCAGAATGGCATGAGCATGAGGGGTCTGGCTTAAGTGCATCCGAAGTTAGAAAGCAGAAAGTGGAGTTGGGCTGTGATGCCCTTGAATGTCTGCCTCACTTCTTCAGCAAGGCTTCCCGTGTAGCAGGAAATATTAAAAAGGAAGGACAATTTCCCATGCGACACACTGCTACTCTCAGCCCCAGTGGTCTTGCCGGCCAGTTCTTATCAAGTGGAGACTCTCTGACTCAGAGCTCCAAAATCTCTCCCCTCAGCTCACTAAGTCCCTACTGGCGGGTCTCACTGCCATGCCGTCCCCATGCTTCAAAACCCCCACTTTGTGGTGAACATCAGGCAAGCCCACACTTAGCCGCTGTATCTCTCAGTCTTGAACCCAGAAGAGCCGCTTAGTGAAGGAAAACACAACACAAACTTAGTTCAGAAACAGCAGTAACTCAATCGCTGGGTATAACAACTAAAATCCTAATCTTGTAAGCCTAATAAGGCTTTTAATAAAATACAGATCCTCCAGTGGCCAACCTGGAAGACACTAGTAGATACAGCTAGTCATCATACTGTCCCTGTCCCCCAAAGACCCCCCTCCTCTCTTGCTTCCTCTTTTCCCTGATCCAAACTGGAAGTCCTCTGTACTTGCCCAGTGATTGGGTCCTTTATTCATTGAGGGATGGTTCACAAGGGGTCACCTGAGTAAGTAACTCATTCCTTGGTCCAGAGAGCCCCTCCTGAGAAAGAGGAATTAACATCAAAATACAACAGCACCAGGGCCATCCACAATATTCACTTCCCACACAGTACCACCAGTGAGGGACCAAAGGATTGAAGAACATAAGTCATGGAGGACATTTCACATTCAAACCACACCATTCTTCTGGGTCCTTAAATGCCCATGCTATACTTCCTGGTGTTTATGATCAGCGGATTGGAGTACGGTTTCTTCCTACTAGCTTCTGACATGATTTGTTCTACATACCACAATGGGCCATATGCATTTCCCCTAAACTCTAAGGGCTTCTATCTGACACCCCTATATCTATGGCACAGAATAATAATTCCTTTCTCAGAGAGTTATTACAAAGTTGAAGTGAATTGAATTGATACAGGGAAGCATTTTAGCTTGGCATAGTGAGGCTTAGACGGTACTTGTACTGCCCCTGGGAGCACCATGAATTTCTAGACTAGTTGGTTTCTAATGAATACTAAGAGGAAAATCTGATTTTAAGAGCAATGTAGTGAGCAGCATAATAGAGGGGAATTTTTAAGCAAAAAGGAAAAGATCCTAGTACTGTCCCCATGAGTGAGATAAACAGCCATCGAGATAACACTGGTTGGAAATGAACATGGGAGATAAGATTCAAAGGACCATTATTTTAGAAGCCATGGTATGAACGATTCTGTAAGAGGGATAAAGATTATCACCGAGCATCAGTGTCCTATGGTTTGGTAAAGGGCTCAGAACATGGTTTGGCTTTGGTAGGAAATACACAATTAGTTTTAGATCTGGATGTTAACAGCATATTGTTGGGATTATTCCTTAGGCTTCCCTAATTTTTTTTTTCTTTTTCACTGCTAGGCAGGAACTGGGGACTAGAGAATCATCTGGTACCAACGCCACAGACTTCTTCAACCTACCTGAAAATTCTTAGTCACATAGTATTGGGCTTTGTATGTTTTTTGTGGTTTTTTTTTTTTTTACAAGACAGGGCATATTCAATCTTTATCTACTATGTTATACTCTATAACAGAGTTATCTAAAATTTCCAAGCTGAGAAATTATTGTCAGACTAAAACTACTCACTCGGACAAATAAATTGGTTTCAAGTTGATTTGTTTCCTCTGAAGGCATTTTAGAAGTTGGACAATGGGAAGAGTGACACCTTTCTGATGCAGATATTTATAGAACCAAGTGCTTTTAATAAGTTGTTTTTAGGAGTTAATTATTTCTAACCAACCGAATGTCTTCACAATATTTTTTTCATTTACTTGAATATGACAGCTTGTATTAGGAGCCAGAGTTACGACCCATTATGTTTTGGTATAGATATTTATGGAAATTCAATTTTATGAAATTCATAGCAAGTATTGTACTACGGCTATCTACAGTATTGCGAACTATACTTTTTCACAAAAAGTTTTAAAAAGTTCTTTTTCACGATGTTATGTTGCCTGCAATACTGAAGATCACCCTCCCTGCTTAGGACGTTGGATTTTTCTAGGCACATGTCACATGATCAACAAGTCTAATTGAACGTGTTTTGCTAAACTTAAGAAATCAAGGTGTCCCAATCTAGACAACAGAGTAGCAGAATCCTTAAGGAAGCAGGAGGAGAGAAATAACCAGTGAGATGCTGCCAGACATTTTCGCTTGGCCTGTTCTGTGAAGTTATGGAGTCTGTTAGCAAGATGCGCACATGCCTCTAGTGTTACGTGAAAGACGCGGGCACTCCCTGGGCCTGAAGGCTCCCAGGGAAGCTTCTGAATGAAATGCTCTTTTTTTTTTTTTTTGAAATATCATTTAGAGTACTGATGATTGAATGAGGCGATCTCTTGGGACTCCTTAGTTGTGTGATTCCAAGAAAGCTGGTCATTACCAACAAATTAAGGCTTGGTGGATCTAGCCAAGAATGTTGCTTAATGTTCACAGGGAGAACTAAGGAATATTGTGAATGATTCCAAGTTAGCGGAGAGGGCCTGGGGTTTGCAAGATATTTCCTCAGTCTTGTCTGATTTTATTTAATTAGAATTTCTTTTTTGGTATCCTTGTGGGACACTCTAATAAAGAAGAAACCATCAGACAGAGGCTAATTTATTTCAGCCTAGTTAGGAGTCATCAGACTGGTTCTTGCAATAATTCAACACAAGATGAGCCCAGAAGGGGAGAACAGGAATCATAAAGGGAAAATGGAGTGAATTACTTGGCTGCTGATGAGAGAGTGGGAAGGGATAGTAGGCAGTTCCCTTTAGGGTGTCCTGAAACCTAAGTTCGCCTCTCCTTTTATGCTAATACGTTTCTGAGATTCCCAAGGGCAAAGCAACTTTCCCCCAGCCACAGAGTACATAAGTAAATAGCAAAGCAAAAACCTCTCCCATTTCTTAGATGTACAAACTAACTTACAGCAAACTTAGATGTGCTATATTTCAAATATACCTGGCCTTTCTCAGTGAGTTCCCAGTGTGCTGTGACTTGCCCTCCCGTCATTGCCTCAGATGCGCTGTTACAGTGTTCAGCAATCCAAAAGAGCATGCACTCTTCCTTCCTCTCCCCTCCAGCTCTGCTCTTTCCCATCAGGCAAGGATATTCTAAACTTTGACTTTTAGAGACATCTTATTTAAATACATTAAAAGGCATATAAAGAGAGTAGATTTAATGCTGATTTGCTGTGAATTTTTAATTCCTTTTTATATTTTAATGTACTTTAATTTTGTCTCTGTAAAAACAATTTTTTGCAGTTCTCCAAAAGTTATGGTAATTGTTCTTTCCTAAAAATGACATTTAGCCCTCACAATGTGGAATGCTAGTTAGAACTTCATTTTGGCGCTCATGAGCTCCCTCCATGACTTCATTGGCTTTCATGAGACCTGTTGGTTATGAGGCAAACTTTCCTTTCAAGCTGTTATGCAGCGTGCTAAGCCCACTGCTTTTAGGATGGGCTTCAGAAAGCTTCAGTGATTGGTTGCTGTGTTAGGGCTCTCCGTATGTACACATGTTCTTGTGTATATGAACATTGTGCAACTCTTCTGCTATGTCCTGTAGAAGTGCTGCAGATAGGGTTGGAAGTGACAGTCACCCATTTTCACCTCTCTTTCAGATTCATAAAATATCTGGCCCATTCTCAAGCTTCACAAGGGCATGACGGTGTTAAGTGTTGAACCATTAAGTGCTTTTTAAATGAAACAGGCAAACCTGAACAAGAAGCCTGCTTTATCTTTTTAGATGTGAAATGATTGTTTTTGAAAGCAACCTTCCATTCAGTGATTAGACATGCACTGTCCTGCTCATTACCCTGCTGCTCAATTTCCTCATCTATTCAACTAAAGCTCACCATGACAGAGCCATTATTTGGTCCATAGACAAGCTCAAGAGGTGCTGCCTAATATTGCCTGTTCTTAGTTCTTCGTGCTCATGCTCACTGATAACCTTGCAAATAGACACAGCATGAACCTATGGCCTGGTTTCCCACAGCTCCTTTGGGCACTAAAAGCTCCATTAAAGGTCTTGGAGCATCTATATGGAGGGATTATAACTCTGTTTCTTGCCTTTAATCTTAGCAGAGTTCTTTAAGCCTTAAACATGAACATCTAGATGAAAAGAGGCCTTCGAAAAGTGAGAAGAAATATGAGAAGTATATCCTTGCTCTTGTTTAGGTCTGACTTCAGAAATGCTAGCATGCCTTGTCTAATAAAGGCACACCACAGTCAACTCCTTACTCCGTTCTTTCTGGAGGATACAAAAGAGGGAACTTAGAATTCTCAGCATGCAGGGATATTGTGAAACAATGTCAACTGCACAAAACTCGTGAAACATTTAGGGGAAGGGACGTCTGGGGTGGAAAATTAAAAACACAAAAGGGCTGTGAGACACAGAAACATGTAGCAATTGAAAGTCACTGAGAATTGAAAAACATACCTAAAAAAAGTACTGACCCTTTAAAAGGAATGTTCCTGGCCTAATTTTGATATATTTCTATTTCTCATAAGCAAACTCAGGAAATACTTCTCTAGTCATCGATTAATAAGTCTCAAGGCATACCAGAGTTGACATATAATCAGTTCCAGTGCATTGTTTACTTACCTGTCTGTTGATTACTAATCCATGAGATTCTCACCTAGAATATTTAGAAATACATTTAAGTTGAGCCTAAATAAAATCTTGCCCAGTGGCTATTTCAGATTGTTAAGTCCTTTCTTATATTTCTGGAAGTGCAAAAACCTTGCTCCTTTGGAAAATAGGAAATTCCTCTTTTCACTGAGAAGTCTTCAGGACAAGAGCCACAATAAAATATTGAGACACAGACATTGGTCTTAGATGAACACAGAAATGAATTTTGTACTAGGCTATTACAAACTATAAATTAAGATATTTATCTTAATTTACATGCAGGATTCCACCCGCCTCAAAAATCACATCGTCTCTTGACAGTGTGAGAAAGAAAATAGAAACTGCTAACCTAAATGGAAGGGAAAAATTGAAGCTGGCAATTGAAGAAAACCTCAAGTTTCATATTTCCAGCTCTCCCCATGACTTCTGCCCTTTCTGCCAGTTTCCAGAGAATAATATAGTTAGTAAAAACTATGAAGAATCCTCAATCCTTGTGGCTAGTTTCAGAGTTAAGCTCTCCCAGGCGGCAGAAGAAGGTCTCTTCAACAGTGGGTTAGACTGTCAAGGGAAAGTAGAGAAGTGCATAGTGTACTCTGCCTCCTGTTGTTGACAGAATGTGCGTTATCTTGATAAGACAGTGAAACGAGTTGATGCAATAGGCCATGGGAGCTGTTGCTCACTGTTGATATTTCCACTGACCTGAGCTTAGCAAATCTTGCCTGGATTAATCACCTTTATCAAGGTGATTTTAGCTGTTCGGTATGGGCTATGTAGCCACTAGGTGACACTGTTGCTTCAAGAATTAGTGGAGGGAGCACTGTTCTCCTTTTACAGGTTTCATTCTTCTGCCAAAGTTGTTGCTACTCACAAAGCCAAGATGTGGCAGAATTAGAACTCAAGCCTTCCTTGATATCACGCCATTGACAGAGTGGTATCCGCTTCCAACGTATTCCAGTGGCTCGGAGAGAACCTGTACTTTGCAATTCTATTTCAAATTCAGTCTACTATGTAAGAACAGTGGGGATACACATCTAAATTTGTGTTCTGGATAAACAACTTTCCAAAACTGTGTGTTCTGTACAAATGTTTGAATTTTAGATAAACAGCCAATGCATTTGGGTCTTTTGGGGGAATTTCATGAGACATTTCTGACACGAACTTATTCCTTGTGTTTTTAAAATTCAAATTTCACTAGGTATTGTGTATTTTACAGGATCCGAAAATGATCCTGTATCTTCTGTTTTAACCTTAACTATTTTTAATTAACCTAGGAAATCTAAGAAAATTTACCCAATTTCTTTCTGCTCGGCCTCTCTCTGCTCTCTATTTCTTCTCCTTGTTCATGCGAGGATAATGCCAATAAGACACCATTGCAGCTCTGTCTTTTCTCTTCCTCTTGTCTCTAGACCTAGCATCGCTCTCCCATCACCCAAGTGCATGCTGTGTTTGCCGTTTTCTCTGGATCAATTGTATACATCTGTCTTAAAACATGATACTTGCCAGTGCTCCTGGGAATGGAGCTTGAGTACAAAAAGGTTTTCCTTATCTCATATCAAGAGTGGGCCAGCATATTCTGCGATAGTTTTATTGAGGAGTATGATATGGTCACTTTTATTCTATTCTCATTTTGGAACATTTTTTTTATTGAATATATGGACTGGAATGTAGGAAAGTTAATGCTTAATTGTACCATATTCTTAATTCCAAATATCAATTCTTTGAGGGTCAGTTTAGAATTTGAGCTCTTAGCCCTAGGTTTTAATTATTCTTCAGATTCCCAACTGTGTGAAATTCCCTAAACTATGATGTCTCCTCATTCTTGGGGCTTCAGTAGACTTGGGCAGTCCACAGAAGTTCATAGGTAGCTTATATGTTATAAAGCATTCTGATCATCCTAGATACGTATAAAGCAGCCAATCAAAACAATAGCTTCAAATATGAGAATAGTCGTAGTCTAAGAAATAGCAGGAGTAATAATATTTAGTTCAGTTGAAATTTTTCTTTGAGCACAGGTTAGTAGATGGCTAATAAGATTTTCTGTTGGCACCTAGAAGGATTGACAGATGATGAACAATGGGCTCCTGAGCACATTTATTTTTTTCTCATTTTGACACAAGTCTCAAAGTCCACTAGACTGCCATTTTCCAAGACTGGATAGAGACTCATAATTTGTTAAAAGTGATTTATAGATAAGATGAAGGAGAATATGTCTGCTAAGGCAATTGTTTAAATTAAAACTCTCAGAACAATAAATATAAATCCACACCACTCTTGTGGTCACTCCCACTAATTCCCATGCTAGACCGGACACTTTTAATATGTTTATGCAGATTTTTTTAACTGAACATGAGTGATTGTTTTAGAATTCATCTTGTTATCATATATTTCAGAGTTCCAGCTTAAGAACAAATTCATCTGCATTGACATAGATGGAAATATATTTGGGATGTCATTAACTTCAGGGACTAAGTAGATAAATTTGCAGAAAATTACAAGTTAGGTAAGATTGTTCACCCAAGAGAAGAAAATACTTCATTCTAATTGAATAATAACGGTAAGTAAGACAATTATGGTATTATACGTTTATATATTAATGTTTAAAGGTACATTAAAATCTCAGTTTGAAACTGCTGAAAGTCTCAGACATGATTCAAATTATCTTAGCAAATAGTGAAAGAAATTTGTGATAGCTAACAGAATTTATCGGTGCCTCTACCTTATACCAAGCATTGTCCTTGGTGCCCACTTATCTCAATGTTCCTTTCAAAGACCTTGAGAAGTTGGCATTTGGTTTTAGCTTTGCTTGCCAAAGCTGTACTAGTTGGTAGTCTGACTCCATAACATAACATTTCAAATATTTTTCTGTATGTTCCTTCTGACTCAAATAAACAGCGATATTCCTTGCAGGTTGACTAATTACCTGAGCAGATGAATTTTCACTAGCAATAAATATTGCCATTTACATGCAATTTCTAGAGTAAATTTCAGTTGTGCTATTAATTAATGAGGGAACTAAAATATCTGGTACTTTACCTATTTGCTGTTTTATTGATTGAAATGAATGAAATTCTTTGTTCAAGATCTAAAAAGTCCTTGAATTTATTGAATTTTCATTGAACTTAAAATGTCTTGAGGACATTTATATATTCTAAGGCATTATTCATTTATTATTGTTTTAATTTTATGTAGATGTGTATGTGCTTATGTAAGTTAATGTGCATGAAGGTGTCTGTGGAGATCAGAAAAGGCCATTTCGTCCCCTGGAGCTACAGTTTTGGGCATTCATAAGAAGCTTCAAGTATGTGCTGGGGAATACAACTGGGTCCTTTGGAAGAACAGTACATGTTTATAACTGCTAGTGCATCTCCAGCCGCTTTGGCTGCATGGATTTAAATAACTACTCTAACTGTACATGTTTTTTTATATCATCTTGGTCTCACTGCCACTGGTTTGGCTTCTATAGATAAATATGAGTGCTGAGAAGCCCTGATTATTGTTTTAAGTATTATTTTGGGAATTATCTCATATCTGATTTGTGTTGACAATTGTGGAATCAAAATCATCAAGTAAAAACAAGCTCAGAAGAAAAAAAAATACATTTAAAAAAATGTTTATGGGTCTCAGAAAAGTCTAACTGTAGTGCTATAACCATTTACTAGATGATCAATTAGTTTAGAAAGCTAGACATCCAGAAACTTTAAGTCAACACACAGAGGTAGAAGGTAAGACTACTCAAAACATGGATTTGGACTCATGTAAAATTTGATCCAGTGAAACCTCTTTGGATCATGGGAAAAGAAGCTGTCAAAAATTGACATCATTCAGAGCGGTTTGTTGGCACTGGGGCTCTAGCAATTTATTTATAAGGAAGTAATTAATACGGGTTTAAAACTTACACTAAGACTGTCCCTTGGTGTTATTTGAAGTAATAAAAATCTTGGTAGCTAGATTGTCCTTTCCTAGAGAGGAGCACATCTTGAGCAAGAGGGTTGTTGATGCTGTAGCAAAGGCTTCTGTTACATTACTAGAGATACACATAGTGGACCATGATGCTAAGTTATGCAAAGTAAAAACATTTTATAAAGGGAATAAGGATAACACATGAAAATTAAAATTAGCAGTATAAGTATAGAACACTTTTTTAAATTTAATACTTCTCTATACTTTCAGAAATTTATTTTATGATCATTATTTGATGATTTAGTAATCAGGAAAATAAAGAAAGATATCGGCAAAAGTAAATAGTTATTGGAATTCTTTTGTTGTTGTTGTTGTTGTTGTTTTTTTGTTGTTGTTGTTTTCAAGACAGGGTTTCTCTGTGTTGCCCTGGCTGTCCTGGAACTCACTCTGTAGAACAGGCTGGCCTCGAACTCAGAGATCCACCTGCCTCTGCCTCCCAAGTGCTAGGATTAAAGGCGTGCGCCACCACTGCCCAGCAGTTATTGGAATTCTTATCCGTGCATCAGCTCCCTGTATTTTTTTCATTTATCTTGACCTAAAGGGTACGAACCCATCAAGTTTTAAAGTCAAATTAGGAGCTTTAGTTTTACATTTTTATTTTTATTTACTAATTGATTGAAATACTGAGTATTGAATCTAGCACCTCACACACACTAAGCAATGAATCTACCACTAAGCTGTGTCCTCAGGTCTCTTTGTAGTTTTCTATTTTGAGAGAAGGTTTACATCAATAAAACTGTCTAGGCTGGATATCAATTTGCCATCCTCCTCTTTCAATCTCTTAGTAACTGGGATTAGAACCTTACACTACCAGGCAGGCCCAGAGCTTTGCTTTGGACGCTGAGACCTAGTGATATATGTATATAAGACAATGGTTTGGTCAGGGTCAGCTCTGTAAGTCACCTTTTGGTCTCCAGATGGAGCTATTCATGTAGGAAGGAGGAACTGTGAGAATTAATGTCCCGGTTCTTAGTGCTGTCTCAGATCTGCTACATGAAGCTCAAATCATCTTCCAGAAAGCTATGAAGATGGTAACTATGTTGTTGAGTCCTCTTAAATAGGGCAGACTACTAGGTGCTATTGCAAGTTCCTGTGCTAATGAAGCAAGATCCATATTGATTTTGGATTTCTCTTAAAAGTAAGTCAAACAGTATTGAGAAAGTGTGGGAAATCTATGTTGGGGAACTGATCCAGGTGAAAAATACAAGATTAATGGAGTATTTTTAGCTAGTTCCCCTTTAGTAATACTACGTTCCAAATAATCTCTTTTTTCTTCATGATTGTTATTCATTCCAAATGGAGGCTATGTTATTGAGAGGTAGAGTCAATGAAGTCTTCGGAGAAATTTTCCTCTCTTTTTGTCTTTTTTTTTGTTTTGTTTTTTG
>NC_034611.1:23463676-23472876 GCF_900095145.1 Mus pahari | reverse complement strand
TGTCCTGGAACTCACTCTGTAGACCAGGCTGGCCTCGAACTCAGAAATCCGCCTGTCTCTGCCTCCCAAGTGCTGGGATTAAAGGCGTGCGCCACCACTGCCCGGCTCTTTTTGTCTTTTTTATTGGAGTTATATGACCATTGAAGACAGCATACTTGATTTGATATGAATCCTTAAGATTGATTTTCGACACTATAAAAACGTATTTGACCATGGCCTTTTATTTTTCTTGCATGCTGTGGCTGGAGGAGGAGGAGGAGGTTAGATGTCCTGATTTAGACAGGTTCTGTCTTTGAACTTGAAGCTAGGTTGGAGGTGGGGAACCTCAGTGAACTTCCTCACCTTTTCTTCCTATAGCACCAGGGCTATAACCACAGTTGGCACATAGTACAAAATAACGGCAGAATGGAAAAATAAGGTAAACAAGCAGGTCGGAAAGTTCTATTTAATTAAAGATGTCTAGTTCAGCATGTCAGTGATCATTCTGTCATCAGTTTTGCTCATTGTTGGCGAGCTAACTGTTGGCCTGGCTGGTTATGAGAAAACATTGCAGAATTCAGGACTGTAATTCACTATGTGTGTCATGGTATTTAGGAAATGAACAGCTCCTAGGTTTCCTATATTCAGAAATGATGGCATTGAATGAATTGAGCAGGAAGGTGAGAGTCTGTAATTTAGTACAGAAGTTAGGATAAATGGCAATGAGTAGAACTCTGAAATAGTGGGTGTTGGCTTACCAATTAGGAAAAAAAAATGTTTTAGAAGTCAAGTCCAAAAATTAGAAGAGGTTGTTTTACTAAGCTTAGACACATTAAAACTAAATTTGAGTTAAAGGGTTATGCCAATCTGTGTAAAGTTTGTATTAGTTAGAAGATGGTACCGTGATTAACTGACATAATAAAAGCTTGCCCATATGTGGATACATCTCAGTGCTGGCCATATGGCTTAGTGAACAGAGGAAAGCTTTCAACCCTGCTTCCTGTTTCTCTAGCAGAGCAAGCCTTGTGCTCTGTCTTTTTATTAGAAATACTGTATACCAACCTCATGTGGTAGACATGAGTTAGAAACTGCTGTAACGCATGCTTCGTGAGTCTGTATTTCCAGTATAACTTGGATGGGTATCTAGTAATGCTTTGGGCGTTCCTTCCCTGCACAGGTGAGGCACCATGCTGAAATCAAAAGCCTTATGCCAATCTTTACGTATGTCTCTCAAAACCCAGGGAACGTGATCCAGTTTATAGTCAGCTTAATATTTCTCAAAAGACTCTGACCTCACTCAAGCCTGGCCCGGTCCCCTTATATGTCATAACAGCTTTGAATGCGCTCAGTGCCAGGCCCCCTCCCCGTGAAGTCTTCAGCCAGGAGGGATGACATCACTTGTGCCTTCTCCCTCTGTGCACATCCCATTCAGTTTTTTCTTCTCAACAATCCAGATTCTATATTATAAAGTAAAGGACTGTGTCAATAACAAGAACATTTCTTAGATTTTGAAAGGGCAAGGAAGAGTTGAGCAAGCAAAGTTAAAAGCTCTCCCTATTTTTTCACGTACTACCTCCACATGTTTTCCTCTCTGCATACTATCTCTATTTTTTTAGAGCACCGTGTGGCAGTTATTCTGCAACAGGCTAAGTGATCCTTGAGCCATTGTAGGAGGATTATTGCATTCATCACTATCTAGTAGGTGATGTGTCTGTAGTTTCTTCCAGTTGATCATAAGGAAAAAAGAAAATGATATGAGTATGCCCTATTCATAAAGAATTTACACTATGAGTGAGTCAGAAGAAAATCATAAGAGGAAGATGTAAAGCCAGGGGGAAAAAAATGACTTCAGCTCTCTATCTGTGAAGGTTACCTGAATAATAACCATATAACATGAACAGAATGCTGTGGAGCCAGGGAAGTGTTCACGGAAGATGTAGACTTTTATAAATATTTAAACGATGTGATGTCAGTATGTGGCAGGTCATTAACTCTTTCTTGCTGGAACACTAGTGTCTGGGCGGGATGGGGTGAATTTACCTCAATGGTAATGAAATTCCCCTGCTCCTGAGCATCCAACTCTTTCTGTGTGACTTCATTATTAATTTACCATTTTTTTCCCCCCTGAGAGAATGTTAGTTATACTTTTTCCTATTTCCTTCATTAAATATCTCCCAAAGCATAGGTAATACCTACTCTCTCTTCCTTTCCTCCTCCGCAGTGACTGATTAACACACACTTGTTGGATGAGTGTTTATGATGGGCTAGTTGGGAGCAGTGATGGGACAGGAAATTCCATTGTTTTCGTTAATAGGTTTGAATTTAATGGAGATTACAGAAATTTAGACACGTTAATGATGTCATTTAAATGATGTTTTAGGAAGAAGAGCTCTCCTGTTGGTCCATATCTGAAGTAGAAGACAGTCAGAAAATCTTGTGGTGTCTATAGGTGCTCGCTGGACGTTCAGGGAAAGAGATGGCCCATATGGGTGGTATACAGTATTGAACATCAAAGTACCTTCAGTCACTGAAACTTTCAAATAAATGTTATTACTCCTGAACTGTATGTGCTGGCCTAGTCATTTTGAGAATTTCATGTGTGTGAAGAAATTCCTCATAAAGCTCTGTTTGGCATCACTGATTATAAATAAGACTGATGCCTTGCTGTGGAGCGAGGTTTAGACAGGCTTTAAATAATATGCCTCCACACAGGCTTGGAAAGACATAAGAGTTGAGCTCCAGATTTAAACATTAGGATTTTTAGGAAACATTTATTCTCTTAGGAACTGGCTGATGAGCCATTCAGTTTTTCTTCTCATTTTTTTCCTTTTTTTCTTTCTTTCTTTCTTTCTTTCTTTCTTTCTTTCTTTCTTTCTTTCTTTTTTTTTTTTTTGCAGCCTAGGTTTGAATTATTTTTTTTTAAATTTCATGTATATCCTAGGAAACTAATACACAATGAATGTATACATAATTCTTGACTTCTGTGCACACATGCTGAATAGAGTACATTCAATAAAGGGAGAGCTTGCCACGCATGAAGGAAAGTCAGCCTATGTTTCCTGCTGTGTGCATTTGCATTTATCTCCTTAGGCTATTTTTAGATCACACAATAAGTTTAAAATGCTACCATTTGCAGCATCTTCTTTGAATGAGATTCCTCCCCTCTCCTTCTCCCTCTTTGTTTTGCTAGGGAGTGAACCAAGGGCCTCGTGCAAGGGCAGGAATGATTCCACTGAGCTTCATCTCAGCCATAGGACCTTTAGCTTGGCCCTGAGTTAGAAATATATTGAAGTGTTAGAAATGTAATGTCATGAAAATAACAGAAAAGTACAGAAAAAAATCTCATAATTCTTATAAATGTACATCTCTAGATCTATTTAGGATTCATGGAGTTTTAAAAAAAAGTATTGCCAAGTATTACACATGTTACAAGCAAGGGACATATCTTTGAAGCTGAGAAAGTAGCTCTTTCTCTTAATGTAATTAATGGGAAAAAGCATAGCAGGGATCCTTTAGGGAATAAAGGATCTAAATTCTTACTGTTCTGGTAGCTTTCAGCCTCTGATTCTAGTCTCTGGACAAACAGACATTAGAAAGCACTGTAAATAACTACATGCATGCTTTTCTTTCTTCTGGCTTCACAGTTTTAGAATATTGGCTTTTTGGGTTAATTCCAATGGTTCAGATCACAATACAGACTTATTCTTCTGGAGGCTGTGGGAAACAATACTATAATAAAATAGTTGACAGTCTATTCTGTTATAAAACATAACACTAGCTTTTAAAAGAATGCTCTACTAAAAGTTATTATCAACAAAAATACTATTACACACACACACACACACACACACACTTGCACGCACGCACACACACGTGCCTCTTCAAACAATAGTTTTAATGATACTGAATTTCTCAATAAATTTTATTTACAATGACATAAGTGTGTTAATTAAAAACATAGAGAAGCAATCAGTAAAAAGTGAATGAGCAGAGACAGGAAGAAAAATAAACTCTAGCCACAAATATTTGCTCATTGTTGTACTTAATTCCTTAGCTCAGGAGATGAAATTTCAGTTTGTTTATAAGAGCTAGCTAGCCCTTTCTCAGATGGTACAGTGGTTATCTGAATGTTTTTTCTATGAATGAAAACTTCATATTCCAGAGAATAGAATGACAAGGAATCATGTAGTCCCCTATCATGTTTCTGAATTTTATGGAATTGGCAATTTTTAGTCATGTTGGAAATATATACCTCACAAAGAAGTGTGGCTGTAGCATATTCTGTACAGAAGATCCTTCTGGCACACGGGGACTTCTTCGCTTTTGCTTGTAGGGAGACACTGGGCGGGCTGGATCCTTCCTGGTTTCATTAGCATAGCCCAGCCCACTTCTACCACACGCCCAGAACTACCTCATTAACCATTGGGAATGCAGCCAAAAACATAAGACGACTGTGAATATAAAGAGAATTACTGGCAAGGGAGCTGTAACTATCTCGCCACCGAACCTATTACTTTTCCAAGTTCAGAAAAGTATTACATGAACAGGAACCATTCCTTATTCAGATAAGAATTCAAGGTTTGAGTCTATAATTTTTAATCTAGAATAATTAGCTGAACCTCAGTAAGGCATGCAGCTCAGTTGCATCCATTCGTGTTCTCTCTCTCTCTCTCTCTCTCTCTCTCTCTCTCTCTCTCTCTCTCTCTCTCTCCTCTCTCTCTCTCTCCCACTTATTTATTTTTCTGGATAGCTTTGACATTGTAAACCACAGACGAATTGGAGCCTGGCATCGAAAGGAAGTGTTCTCCAACGAATTTTTTCTCTCCCCCTTGCTTGAAGAAGTTGACTACTTCAGGAGGGAATCTGAAAAATGACGGGAGCAAAGAGGAAGAAGAGAAGCGCGCTGTGGGGCAAGATGCACGCCCCCCACCGAGAAGACATTAAGCAGTGGTGTAAGAGGCGCCTACCTATCTTGGAATGGGCCCCGCAGTACAATCTGAAGGAAAACCTGCTCCCAGACACTGTGTCTGGGGTAATGTTGGCAGTTCAACAGGTGGCACAAGGTAAGTGTGCATTTGGGTTTACAGTTTTCTGCAGAGTGGATGTTACTTTGCTTCTTGGATGGGGGTTATGTTTGAAGGGTGACAGTGTAGCTAGTGAAGCAGACTTAATAAAATGGTTATTAATTTTAGGAAGATAAGCAGAGAAGATGTTTCTGTGTGTGATTTTCCTAATTGCTTTTAAAATTGCTTGGCTTTTTCTACCCCTGGCTAGGAGTTAAGCAATTAAGCAGCAACCCTTGAATGGAATTACGTATTTTGTAATGTTAAATTTCATATTGGTTCAGAGTAAAAGATCAGTGATTGTGAGAAATGAACTTTTATAACTTCACTGTGCTGACATAATTTCCCACCTTCAAAAATCAAGCTATAAAACATTTCCTGTCCTGAATACAATTGCTCTTGAGCCCAACTAGCAGCACACCATTACAGTTACCTGCTGTAGCCACGGGACTTGCTATAAGCAGAGAACAAAGCTTTTTGTGCATAAAGGAGGCTTATTGCCAAGATCACTATTTGCAGAGTGAATCCTGCATCCTCAGAGCTTGTGTGGATTGCACTGTGTCTCTTTACTTCTGAGATGAAGTCCCTAGAGAACTCATGTCTCAGTGAGAAATAGAACATGGTAAAACATTCCCAGAACAGATTTAAAAAAAAAAAGACATTCTGGGTTAGTAGGTGTGCACTCATGTGTGTGTGTGTGCGTGTGTGTAAGTGTGTAAGTGTGTAAGTGTGTGTGTATGTGTATCTCCTTTCCCTAAAGGTATGTCCACACAAGTTTTGGCTGACTCAGGTAATAATGTTCTACCTGTAGCCAGAAAAGGAACTGATTTCTCAACTTCCCAGCTTTAAAACCTTGGAACAGCTTTCTTGGCAAAGACTCCTAGTGATTATATTTCCATGCAGTCTCACTACCTCCCTGGCTTTAACGATTATTTCTTCTGTTCAATTATAAGTATGCTTTTAATGAAATTATTCTGTAGCTGGAACAAACTGGTTTGTGTATTTGTGTTTTCAGTCTGATTAGGAACATCTGCATGGTGGGTTTTAAGATTCACAGTGCTATCTTTATGGAATACAATTTGACTGCTTAACTTTGTATTGTATTTTTAATTACTATTTTGCCAATAGCAAAAATATAGTAATCTTTAAAAAAATAAAAAAGTAATAGCAGACCTGGGCATTCCCAGCCTTTCTTTTATTTGACTTTAAATTCCAGATGAAACACCCCTATGTCATTTGAAAATTTAACTGATGGACTTAAACAAGTTTTCTGTCCCTAGATGTTTAGTTTCACCATATCCCATAAATTTATTTTTAATGTTATTTAATATAAAATAAAAGTGGAATAATTACGATTTTAGCAGTAGTTGTCGTTTTATGTTTGAAAAACACCCAGTGACCAAGGACATTCGGGAATGTGATACAACTCCCTTCGGCTCATCATTAGGGCTTATGTCTAAGCCTTTGGTAGTTAGTTTGGTCTAGCTTTTGGGAGATTTTAATGATCTTGCATTACATTGATTAGGAAGAAGTACATTGATAAGCTGGTGAGAAGCAAGATGCTTACTTAGCCTGGCTCCATGAGAAGTTTGAATCAGGTCACATGTTCTGTATGCGGACTGATACACTGCAAGGAAGACTGTTAGTGTTTTTCCTGTTGTAAGAAAAGATGAATTCTTGCAAAGAGCTTTTCAAATATGCATTTCTCATTCTTTTTCAATCTCTTCTATTGAAAAGAGTTCAAAGGTAAAATATTGTAAGGGGCCCTCTATTTAAAAGAATCCAGAGTTAACATTGCCTTTTTCATAGGAGGCTTAAAGCAGTAAGTTTCTCAGGCCTTCATACCTGAGAAGCGGAGGTTTCCTTCTCCAAAGCCAACATGCTCAACATTTTCATTTTATTCTCCGTACAGCCAAAATCATCAGACTTTTTGTAATACCAATGTTATTTGTAATAGGAGACGTTTTAGAAAAGTCGACTGTCTGTCTCTGCAAATAAGGTCTATATAGATTCAAGTTTCATCTCTGAGGTTTTGAGTCAAAGTAGAAGTGACAGGAAAAGCTGTCCCAGCAAGGGGAACAAGCAGACAGTGACTCCCTGCTGCTGTATATTGATGCTTGTTATCATCTCTAGTATAAATGGGACTTGGAAGGAAGAAGGAATAAAGTTTGCTCGTCTACCACAGTGCAAACAATAGGAGCAGATCCTTTTCAACTACCTACTGATATGGGAAACAATGCTCTGAATTCAATGTCTTTAGGACCTATAGGTCCTGAAAATAGATACAGTTCTACTAGAAATCGCTCTTCCTTTCTCTGTCTTCAGAAATGAATTTAAAAGTCAAGTTAATGAAAAGTATTCTGGGTGATAAAGTGTGAGATAGGTGTTATTCATTAAAAACAATTTATTATTTATTTAATTTATGAGTATACCGTAGCTAACTTCAGACACACCAGAAGAGGGCATCTGATCCTCTTGTGATGGTTGTGAGCCACCATGTGGCTGTTGGGAATTGAACCCAAGACCTTTGGAAAAGCAGTCAGTGCTCTTAACCCCTGAGCCATCTCTCCAGCCTTGTGTTATTCATTTTTAGATACACCTGACTCTTATGTCACAGTTCCTCTGAGCTGTTCTTATAGATCCTTTTGATGTTAACTCCCTCCTGTTTATCTGGCCTTCTCTCCTAAAGAACCTGCATAGATTTTTGCCTCCTCTGCTTCCAGTCAGAGTTCTCAGAGACTTTTATCATACATCCCTATCTTAGACCCTCCCACCCCATCCCGTCCTTAAAATCACTGTAGACAATATCGTCTGCATAAAGGACTTGACCACTATCACTGGCTAAGGGTGCTTTTCTTTTCAGTCTGAGAACCATCTGTTAATCCACACCAACCTAGACTGTTCTCAAGCACAGCAGAGGCTGGAGCACACCCCATCCCAATGGAACTGGTCCAGAAGCCCAACAAAGGGAACATTTGATCTTCTAAGACCAGCACCCTAGATGTTACCATCCTAACCAGACTTACAGAGAGGAGTAACAAAAGGAAGTTTTAGGCACAAATATACAATGTTGCCAATAGATCTCTTGGCGTAAACACCAGAAAGAGAGTCAGAGAGTATAACTAATTTGCCTGAAGCCACTCGTGTTCGAGAATGTTTGACCTCTAATAACCTGGCTCCAGAGTGCTCTGCTTGCTTTTGCACCCAGCCTTCTCTCAGAACAAGTCCCGCTTGGCATTTAGACCTCCCCTCACCTTCCCCTCCTACTGTAAGACAGCCACCAGGTTCTTCCCTTTTGTTTTGGTCCTCTAGTGATTGTGATGGAGTTTGTGACTTCTGAGAAAATAGCACAGACTCAGTCCAGCTATCATTAAAGGATTTATTGATTGATTAGCTGCTAGCAGGGCGATCATTCTCTGAGGCAATTTTGAGATTGCTGCCAAGGAGGGGTATGGGGATGGACTTACACAGGAAGACCTTCAATCTCTATGCAAGCCAAGCAAAACCTATTCTTTTCTGCCAAGTTACACGGTTAAGGCAACTCAAAACAATCTTTGGGTATCTGTGTAAGTAAGTTACAAAAGAAAAAAAAAAGCAGTTAATTATATATGTAACAAGAAGAGAGTTACGGCTGTACATTTTTCCGTGGGTGTCACTCAGTTAGGGTTACTGGGAACTTATCTTCCAAGGACTCAAGTCGGAGACAAACAATTGGTGGGGATCAAGATGGATGCCTAACATAAAATGGAGCCATAACTTTATCTTTTCAACAAAGTAGCCTTGCTTCATGTCCTTGCTACTCTTTAATGGACTAGATTACTTAAATCATTTTCTGTGGCTATCCATTGTCTGTTTTGCATCCTGTAGATCTTCTGTTACGCTGCTGTCATTACTATAATAATAATAATAATAATAATAATAATAATAATAAATAATCTAACCACATTGCTTCCCTGTGCATAATTTTTAATGCCCTCCTTTTTATTTCTGCTAAAATAAAAAAATCTACTCACTCAGAGTATCTTATTAAATGGTTAAATCATCTGGACCCCACAATATAAAGCTACACTAAAAGAGCTCTGTCCTCTGAGAATCCCTCAGTCCTGCGAGGAGACATGTTTTCCTCCTCCTCCTCCTCCTCCTCCTCCTCCTCCTCCT
>NC_034611.1:23461548-23462806 GCF_900095145.1 Mus pahari | reverse complement strand
CTCCCCTCCCCTCCCTCCCTTCCCTCCCTTCTTCCTTCCTTCCTTCCTTCCTTCCTTCCTTCCTTCCTTCCTTCCTTCCTTCCTTTTCTCTCACTCTTCAATCCCCCAAGTCCAGTTGTTTTGGCTGACCACTCCTGGGTGTGAGGCCTGTCCTGGAGTGTCAAATTATGCTAATTTTATTGTCTGACCAGGACTAACAAGATGGGTAGCTTATATAAAAATTCAAACTCTTAAAGAGAGGGAGAATGTGGCAACACAGGTACTACATCCCCATGTCTAGGAGCTCTTCCTCACTGCACTCTGACAGGGTAGTTCTTTTCTTTTTCTTTTTCTTTTTCTTTTTCTTTTCTTTTCTTTTCTTTTCTTTTCTTTTCTTTTCTTTTCTTTTCTTTTCTTTTCCTTTTTAACCTTTAAGTAGATATTTTCTTTATTTACATTTCAAATTTTATCCCCTTTCCTCATTTCCCCTTCAACCCCCCATCCCATCCCCCTCCCTCTGCCCACTAACTCACCGACTCCTGCTTCCCAGTCCTGGCATTCCCCTACACTGGGGTATTGAGCCTTCACAAGACCAAGGGCTTCTCCTCTCCTTGATGTCCCATAAGGCCATCCTCTGTTACATATGTAGCTGAAACCTTGAGTCCCACCTTGTGTATTCTTTGGTTGGTGGTTTAGTCCTTGGGAGTTCTGGGGGTACTGGTTAGATCATATTGTTGTTCCTCCTATGGGGCTGCAAACCCCTTTATCTCCTTGGGTCCTTTCTCTAGCTCCTCCATTGGAGACCCTGTGCTCAGTCCAATGGATGGCTGTGAGCCTCCTCTTCTGTATTTGTCAGGTACTGGCAGAGCCTTTCATGAGACAACTATATCAGGCTCCTGTCATCAAGCACTTGTTGGCATATGCAATAGGGTCTGGGTTTGGTACCTTTATATAGGATGGATCCCCAGGTGGGACAGTCATTGGATGACCTTTTCTTCAGTTTCTGCTCCAAACTTTGTCTTTGTATCTCCTCCCATGAGTATTTTAATCCCCCTTCTAAGAAGGACCCAAGTATCTACACTGTAGTCTTCCTTCTTGAGCTTCATGTGGTCTGTGAATTGTATCTTGGGTATCCCAAACTTCTAGGTTAATATCCACTTATCAGTGAGTGCATACCATGTGGGTTCTTTTGTGATTGGGTTTTCTCACTCAGGATGATATTTTCTAGTTCCAACCATTTGCCTAAGAACTTCATAAATTCATTGTTTTTAATAGCTGA
>NC_034611.1:23459511-23460803 GCF_900095145.1 Mus pahari | reverse complement strand
CATGATAGGTCCCTTTTTGTGAGCACTCCATAATCTCAGTAATACTGTCAGACCTTGGGGCCCCTTGAGATGGATCCCAATTTGGGCCTGTTCTTGGACCTCCTTTTCCTCAGGCTCTTCTCCAGTTTTGTCCCTGCAGTTCTATCAGATAGAAACAATTATGGGTTTTTGACCAGTACTAAGATGTGGCAACTCCATTCTTCCACCAATGCTCTGTCTTTCTGCTGGAGGTGGGCTCTACAAGTTCCCTCTCCCCACAGTAGGGCATTTCATCTAAGGTTCCGCCCTTTGAGTCCTTAGAGTCTCTCACCTCGCAGGCTTCTGGTACATTCTGAAGAATCCCCCACCTCCTACCTTGAAGGCTGCCTGTTTCCATTCTTCCTGCCAGCCCTCAGGGCTTCAGTCCTTTCCCCAGCCAATACCTGATCACGTTCCCCTCTTCCCTTCCCTGTCACCTTTCCCACCCAGGTCCCTCCCTCCTAACCTCCCGCCCTCCTCATGTGATTGCTTTCTTTTCTCTCCCAAGTGGGATTGAAGCATCTTTACTTGGACCCTTCGGCTTGTTAACCTTTTTGAGTATTTTGTGTATTGTTTCTTAGATATTCTGTACATTTTTTGTTCATATCCACTTGTTTGTGAGCACAGACCATGCATGCCCTTTTGGGTCTGAGTTACCTCACTCAGGATGCCTTCTCTTAGAGGGAGAATGTGGCAACACAGGTCCTACATCCCCATGTGAAGGAGCTCTTCCTCATTGTACTCTAACAGGGTAGTTCTTAAGTCTGCCATTCACTCACCCATTGGCACAGTCCCAGCATTCCCACCACCTGCTGCCCTCCAGGCAGCTAGGTTTGTTTCCTCTGCCAAGGAATTTCCCCCATGTCTGTGGCAAAAGGCTTTGAACTCACCTTTAAATAAAACATTTATAGGGATATTATATAGCCTTAGGTTCTTAAACTACATCGATGGAAACTGCAGGCTTGGGAATTAGGCCAATATATTCCTATATTGATCATGTCTTCCTTATCTTATACATTTTTATTGCTTATCTTTAAAAAGGCAAGGAGAGATCTCACAGATTTTACCAGATTATTTCTTCCTCTTCCTCTTCCTCTTCCTCTTCCTCTTCCTCTTCTTCTTCCTCTTCTTCTTCCTCTTCTTCTTCCTCTTCTTCTTCCTCTTCTTCTTCCTCTTCTTCTTCCTCTTCTTCTTCTTCTTCTTCTTCTTCTTCTTCTTCTTCTTCTTCTTCTTCTTCTTCTTCTTCTTCTTCTTCTTCTTCTTCTTCTTCTTCT
>NC_034611.1:23455928-23459361 GCF_900095145.1 Mus pahari | reverse complement strand
CTTCTTCTTCTTCTTCTTCTTCTTCTTCTTCTTCTTCTTCTTCTTCTTCTTCTTCTTCTTCTTCTTCTTCTTCTTCTTCTTCCTTCTTTCTTCTTTTTGATGTTCTACTCTTTTTTAAATTTAATTTTATTTGTAATATATTTTTCACACTCCATATTCCATTCCCTGCCCCTTCCCTCCGACCCCCCAACTGCTCCACACCCCACACCTCCTCTCCACCACACTCCATCTCCACATGGATACCCTCACCCTCCACTCCATCTAACCTCTAAACTCTCTGGGGTCTCCAGTTTCTTGAGGGTTAGGTGCATCATTTCTGAATGAACACAGACCCAGAAGTCCTCTACTGTATGTGTGTTGGGGGCCTCATATCAACTGGTATATGCTGTCTGTTTGGTGATCCAGTGTTTGAAGGATCTCAGGGGTCCAGATTAAGACTGCTGGTCCTTTTACTTGCCCACTATGTTCATAGCAGCCCTACTTATAATAGCCAGAAGCGGGAAAGAACCCAGATGTCCCTCAACAGAGGAATGGGTACTGAAAATGTGGTACATTTACACAATGGAGTACTACTCAGCTATTAAAAACAACGAATTTATGAAATTCTTAAGCAAATGGATGTATCTGGAGAATATCATCCTGAGTGAGGTAACCAAATCACAAAAGAAGTCCCTTGATATGCACTCACTGATAAGTGGATATTAGCCCAGAAACCTAGAATACCCAAGATACAATCTCCAAAACACAAGAAAGTCAATAAGACGGAAGACCAACACATGGATACTTCATTCCTCCCTAAAATAGGGAATAAAATACTCATGGAAGGAGTTGCAGAGACAAAGTTTGGAGCTAAGACAAAAGGATGGACCATCCAAAGACTGCCCCACCCGGGGGTCCATCCCATAAACAGCCACCAAACGCAGACACTATTGCATATGCCAGCAAGATTTTGCTGAAAGGACCCTGATNTAGCTGTCTTTTGAGGCTATGCCAGTGCCTGGCAAATACAGAAGTGGATGCCCACAGTCATCTATAGGATGGAACACAGGGCCCTCCAATAGAGGAGCTAGAGAAATTACCCAAGGAGCAGAAGGGGTCTGCAACCCTATAGGTGGAATAACAATATGAACTAATCAGTACCCCCAGAGCTCGTGTCTCTAGCTGCATATATAGCTGAAGATAGCCTAGTCGGCCATCATTGGGAAGAGAGGTCCCTTGGTCTTGCAAACTTTATATGCCCCATACAGGGGAACGCCAGGGCCTAGAAGTGGGAGTGAATGGGTAGAGGAGCAGGGCAGGGGGAGGGTATAGGGAACTTTCGGGATATCATTTAAAATGTAAATGAAGAAAATATCTAGTATAATCATTAAAAAAAAAAGACTGCTGGTCCTCTTATAGTATCACCCTTCTCCTCAGCTTCTTTTGGCCTTCCCTAATTCAACAACAGGGGTCAGCTGCTTCTGTCCATTGGTTGGGTGCAAATATCTGCATCTGACTCTTTCAGTTGCTTGTTGAGTCTTTTGGAGGGCAATCATGATAGATCCCTTTTTGTGAGCATTCCATAGCCTCAGTAATAGTGTCAGGCCCTGAGCTCTCCCCTTGAGCTGGATCCCACTTTGGACCTGTTGCTAGACCTTCTTTTCCTCAGGCTCCTCTCCATTTCCATCCCTGTAATTCTTTCACACAGGAACAATTATGCATCAGAGGCGTGACTGTTGGGATGGCAACCCCCTCTCTCACTTGATGTCCTATCTTCCAAATTTCTTAAGGGTGAATTACCTCTCACCAATATAAAACTAAACACTGATATATTCATTTCAAAGAAGAAAAAACAAAATAAACTTTATGTCCTTATTTCGCCACAATAAAATGTTTTCTAGAAACTACTTGAAGATGTAAAATAGTTTTCAAATTCAGGAGCTTTTGTTACTTATTTCTGTTACCAGGCAAGAACTACTCATTATGGCAGTGTTCATTAATGGAGATGCTAAGAAAGCCTGTTATAGGTTGTGTTCTGTTGTTATATTAACAAATATATAGGTTTCGTATTGCTACCAAATGCCTTTTATAGATGAGCAGATATCTGTAGTGACTACAAGTCACTGGGATTGTCATCCACATGACTGGCAAGCCAGCAGTGTAACACTGGTCTGCAGCACATGTTGCTCCCATTCTAGCCTGCATGGCTGGTATTGCGACATGGAAAGTCAGGCACAAGGGAAGAAGCAAACTTAGAGTGCAACACTTATCCTGTAAGACTACAGCTAATCAGAAGGGATGTAGGACTCTTTAACTTGCACCTGAAGGACCATTTAGAGATTTCCCCTCCAACCCATGAAAGCCCGAAGCTGCAATAAGGTCACCTGATGTTTGAATCACAATGTTTTGGGTGCCAAAACAAAGATGAATAGTCCTGATAATTATGGAGATTAAATGGCAGCACCAGTACTAAGACATATACCTGGAAGCCAAGCTTCATTGTACTCCCAAGGTGAGTTAGGTTGCATGTGGGATGAGAAGTAGAAATTCTTGAATCCTCCTAGACTGGAAAGATCAACATCTTGTCTGGGGATTCTCCCTAACATGTCTCTGCTTTAGGGACACGGCACCCTAGCATTAGTGATACATTTCTATCTCAGCTCCCTGAATTGTGCTGTCTTCCTGCTACAAACCCCTCTTCATGAATAATGGCAGCCATGTCCTCCCAAGGAAGTCTCAAACATCGTGTCTGTTTCCTCTTCAATGTTCTACAGAGGATCCACCACAGAAGATCTACTGATACTTTTCCGGCTTCTCCCTCTCTACCCTTTCCCCTGTCCCATGTCCTACTCCTAAATGATAGCTCCAGATTTCATCTAGCACTTCTAATTTCATTTTTCAGTGTAAAAGAACGATTATCCAGATATTAAAGGATCACTCCTGAGGCAGTTCTTGTAAAAATGTTTCAAATTATATGCATGAAAGAGCCAGGACTTTCCTTGGTAGGTGTTGAAAATGTGACACAATTTAAAATAATTGTACTAAGTTGAGGACCAAGAATAATGGCTTTTGTAACCTTTATTATATGAATATGGCTTCCATGTTTGCCAGCAAGGCTCCATCCTTGATGTTTTTAGTACCTGTACCTCACCTTTGCTTAGAGGAAGAAAGCTTAATTGGATTTTCAGTACATGTAGGTTAAGTGAGATCTTACTTCTGGCTTTAGTGATAAAATCCGTTTTTATCAGAGGCCTGATTATATCTAGAGCAGACTCTCTCCTTTGTGGGACAATTGGAACCACACTGAGAGTGCTGAGAGTTTAAAAATGCTGGTATCTGGGTATGATCTCAACTATATGATGTTTTTCTAGAGGTGGTATCCAGGCCTAGAGACACTGCCTGAATGATCGCTCTCTGTCCTCCCCTCCCCTCCCCTCCCCTCCCCTCCCCTCCC
>NC_034611.1:23428033-23455737 GCF_900095145.1 Mus pahari | reverse complement strand
TTCCCTTTATGTGTGTCTGTCTCTGTTTTTCTCTCTCCCTCTCCTGCTTTCTTATCCTCTCCTTCCTGTTGTTGACACAGGTACTCCTGTGCAGTGTTGCAGGACACTGGGCCCACTTACAATTATGTTACATTTGGCTTATATTAACTATGGCTCAAGACTTGGTGATTGGCACATTGCCACACTTCTGGTCAATGTCTAATTCAGGAAAAAGAACTGCCCTCTACACATAAGGGCAGGGGTTTACAACATAGCAGGCTAGTCATTTATCATTTTTACATGGTAAGGACAATAAAAATAACTATGTGGTTCAGTTAAGTTAGACTGGGTGCTGCTACATGTGTGGACCTCATGAAAAGATGACTAGCCTCATGCTGGGACTGATGACAGTAAAGCTAATGCACATGGATGACTTCCAGGGACGCACAACCTTGCAGATAAAGCCAACACAACAAAGGTCAGAACAGAGAGGAACAGGTTTGGAGACACACTGTCTTTCTATTTGCATGCAGACACTTTTTTTTATTATCCTTATCCTGGTTTGGTTTCTTCTTCTTGTTAGTGACACATTTTAGTGCTATCACAAGCTAAGTGTGTCAGACAAATTGTTTCTATCGGATGAAACCCGGCAGGACAACTGTTACTGTACTTTATAGCTCTATACCATTCAGACTTTGTGGATCACGACTAACGCTTTGTTACCCCCAATTCTAGCACTGCTAAGACAGATTCTAATATGAGCCAGAATTCAGTCTGTGCTAACACTGTGTGTGTGTGTGTGTGTGTGTGTGTGTGTGTGTGTGTGTATGTATGTATAAAACACAACCCGAGTGAGGACACATAGGCTCTTAGGCTTTCCCTCGTGTTGATCCCTCGAGCTTCCATTTCTTACAATGGCTTGTGCATATTATTTGTTGGATAAGGCCCACTCTGTATGGCCAAAGCCAGAAGAAAGCTCTGAAGGTAGAGAGACTACATGTACCCTGTGCCATTGTCCTTTCCCCAGTAGGTCTCTTACGGATTGTTGGAATATCTTAGGATGGGAGATGGAGGGGGATACCTGATTTAATCCTGACCTGAGCACCTATGATGGGTTTACCAGTTAGCAGTTATGATAACAGGAAAAAGTATTTGATTGAGACGTAGTGATTAATAAAAGTGGCAAAGAACATGTCCCAGGCTCAGTAACCAGTACTAAGGACCCCAAAGTCTTCTTTATTTTGCTTGGTCCCTTCTGTCAGAGCTCTGCTCTCTTATTTCAGATTAGGTGCATCTCTCACTCAGAGCACAGCTGCAGACATTGACTGGCTCCCCATTCTGAGTGCAACAGAGCAATGCCTGCCTCTTCTAACTTTTCTCTTCCCACCATACACAACTCTATTCCTTTCCACCATCCTCAGCAGCAGAGTTCCATCCTGTCTCTCTCTTTTGGGTGGGGGCGACTCACTTGTGTAGCTGAGGGTGACCCTGAATTTTTGATTCTCTTCTTTCTTCCACCTGAGTGCTGAAACATAGTCATGCACCAAAACACTCAGTAGTTTTTTTTCAATTCTGGGCATGGAACCTAGAGCTTTGCTTATGTCGGACATGCCCCCTGACTTGCACCCCCATCCTATCTTAACATCCATTTTTTTTTTTTCTAAATAAGAGGCACAGTGGTGTCAATTCTCCTGCCTCTATATTTAACTAGGTTTTCTGTACTGACTGTACCTTCTGATTTCATGAGCTGATTTATTTTTGTCACTTCAGTTCTCATTTCTGCTAGTACAGTTTAGAAGTATATTTGCAGTTCAATGTATTTTTTTTTCCTCAAACTAGGCATTACTATCCAGTTGCTTATTACCCACCATCTCAGCCCTTTTTAGAGACATACTTAAACAATGCATCGTTTTCTCTTCTCAGTCCAGTCCTTACCCTCCATTTCTTTTTTGTTTGTTACAATGAATGCTATGTCCCCTGCCCCCTATATGCCCAGTTGTCAGTGCACCAAAAACCTGTACTAACCTTTCCTCTTATCAGCCATATTATATTAACCACATTTTGAGAACTTCTCCCCACTAAGAGCACCGATTGTATTTTTGGCAGTAGAAATAGAACCAGTCTTCACCAAATGCTCAAAATATGACGCACGATGAGATAAACCTTCATTGAGTATTATATTGATCTTTATAACAACCGTAAGAATTCAGCAATCAGTTATGCCGTTTCTATACAGCAGGAGGAGTACTTAAATGAAGATCTGTCTGACACCCAAGCCAACATTCTACCTCCAGAATCCCACATTCCTCCTTTTGTTTGGATGTCTTATCACATCTTGTCTGACTATTCCCTTTTCAAATTCAAAATAATTTTGGGAACATGGAGAAGCTTTCAGTCTACTACTACTTCTAGTAGTTAAGCTCCTGTGTCTAAGGCCGGGTAGTGGTGGTACACGCCTTTAATCCCAGTACTTGGGAGGCAGAGCCAGGCAGATTTCTGAGTTCGAGGTTGACCTGGTCTATAGAGTGAGTTACAGGATAGCTAGGGCTGTACAGAGAAACCGTGTCTCAAAAAAAAAAAAAAAAAAAAAAACCAAACAAACAACAAACAAACAGAAAAGAAAAGAAAAGAAAAGAAAAGAAGAAAAGAAAAGCTCCTTTGTCTATTAATCCTTAGGATTCTGGATCATGGTAATTCTTTATTGAGATCTCAAGGGTATAGGAAATTATAGCATAACATGATGTGGTTTATATAACCTTTTCACGAATGAGGACCATTGACCTTTGATTCAACACTTTTCTGTGAAGAGAAGAGTGTATGTTTGTAGGAATTTGTTTTCACACAGTCATGTCTCTCGACTATGTATAAATTTCCTCTGGGAGACCCACTTATAATGTTATTTAATCACAAGCCTGTTGACAGTGTGAACCAGACAGCTGGCTATGCTCTGCATTGCTAATGGCCAGTCTAATACTACCACAAACTGGTTTCCAGATGGAAATAACTTTTCACCATTACCCACATGGCTTGGGTTTAAATTTTGTCCAAATCTTGGAACTAGTCACTTGACCTAATTTTTTTTTCAAAAATACTAAATATGCTCTATCAAGGTTCTTCATTCATTTCTATTAAAAATACTTAATAGGCTACACAGCCTTTTGTTATGGTCTTGGAAAGAGACAGAAAAGTCTTATAACAGCCTATCCCACAAGGGACTTATTATTTTTTTTCTCTCCTCAGAAATTTGTCCAGAAGTGTATGAGAATATGATCTTGTTATTACAACCCTGAAGATATCATTCTGCTGTTGGTTTTTGTAAGGGTGGGAACCTTTTCTTAATGAAGGTTGGTAGAGTATTGGTTTCAGCTGATTTTTACCTTGAATAGGTTATAAAAATCTACAGACCTGCCCAAAAAAATCTGTTTTTATTCAGGAACATGAAAACTAGTACAATTTCATCTACATAACATAACATAGCATTAAATGAATGGTTGGTGGTAAAAACTGAGGGAACAAAATATCACTTATGATGCTGCCAAGGTTTTGTTTGATACACACACATGGCATTAAAACACAAGTCCCTATTCATTGCTTTTCCTTTAGAGGGACTCTCTAAATGCTGCCTTTACAAGGGGTGTTTAGAGAATGGCAACCACTTAGTTAGCTAAGTTAACAGAGAGTGCACAGTTCTGGCTAAGCTGGAGAGAACAGACCTGCTACAGCTAAGGTCGGAAGGAGCAAGGGGAAATGAGAGTCAAGCATGCTGAGCTTAGTCTTAGGTGAGATCTATTCTGTGCATCATGCTCAGCACATGATAAAATGGCGGAAGGGAGAAAAGACTCCTAGGATGTGGATCACCTTCCCTTATCAGGAAAGATGTCTTCTTTAGCCAGGTCAACTTGGATTGCTCTAATTAGCAGCACTCCTCTTGAGAGGGGAAGGGGAATGTAATGGACAAATGGGATCTGAGGACTTCTGTTCTACACCTCGGGCCGAGGTTGTGTCACCGTGCTGAGAAAACGGAACTGTAAATGGAAGTTCCTAGAGAGAAGCTGTCCCTTCAACCAAACTGCTGCAAAGCTGATGGACCAATCAGAACTTCAGCGATTGCAGTTTGGAAGGTTGCAGGTCCAGAGCCATATTTTCTTGGGCCCCCTCAATAGCCATTTACCTGACCTGACTGCTTTGTGACCTTTAGGTAAATCATTTGGAATGTAGAAATGGTGCACGTGTTTGCCTTTGTAATGTATTAACTTAGCAGACCCTTCCCTTCCCCAACCTAAGAGCTAAAAGTGTCAGCTGAGAGATGCCATCTGAGACTCTGTCTGCTTTACTATAGCCCTCCCCTCCAGTATTCCCTCCATTGTTTTTCAAGTGCCATGATTTATAGCGCTTGCTTTCTTTCTTTCTTTCTTTCTTTCTTTCTTTCTTTCTTTCTTTCTTTCTTTCTTTCTTTCTTTCTTTCTTTCTTTCTTTNAAAAAAAAACCAAACAAACAACAAACAAACAGAAAAGAAAAGAAAAGAAAAGAAAAGAAGAAAAGAAAAGCTCCTTTGTCTATTAATCCTTAGGATTCTGGATCATGGTAATTCTTTATTGAGATCTCAAGGGTATAGGAAATTATAGCATAACATGATGTGGTTTATATAACCTTTTCACGAATGAGGACCATTGACCTTTGATTCAACACTTTTCTGTGAAGAGAAGAGTGTATGTTTGTAGGAATTTGTTTTCACACAGTCATGTCTCTCGACTATGTATAAATTTCCTCTGGGAGACCCACTTATAATGTTATTTAATCACAAGCCTGTTGACAGTGTGAACCAGACAGCTGGCTATGCTCTGCATTGCTAATGGCCAGTCTAATACTACCACAAACTGGTTTCCAGATGGAAATAACTTTTCACCATTACCCACATGGCTTGGGTTTAAATTTTGTCCAAATCTTGGAACTAGTCACTTGACCTAATTTTTTTTTCAAAAATACTAAATATGCTCTATCAAGGTTCTTCATTCATTTCTATTAAAAATACTTAATAGGCTACACAGCCTTTTGTTATGGTCTTGGAAAGAGACAGAAAAGTCTTATAACAGCCTATCCCACAAGGGACTTATTATTTTTTTTCTCTCCTCAGAAATTTGTCCAGAAGTGTATGAGAATATGATCTTGTTATTACAACCCTGAAGATATCATTCTGCTGTTGGTTTTTGTAAGGGTGGGAACCTTTTCTTAATGAAGGTTGGTAGAGTATTGGTTTCAGCTGATTTTTACCTTGAATAGGTTATAAAAATCTACAGACCTGCCCAAAAAAATCTGTTTTTATTCAGGAACATGAAAACTAGTACAATTTCATCTACATAACATAACATAGCATTAAATGAATGGTTGGTGGTAAAAACTGAGGGAACAAAATATCACTTATGATGCTGCCAAGGTTTTGTTTGATACACACACATGGCATTAAAACACAAGTCCCTATTCATTGCTTTTCCTTTAGAGGGACTCTCTAAATGCTGCCTTTACAAGGGGTGTTTAGAGAATGGCAACCACTTAGTTAGCTAAGTTAACAGAGAGTGCACAGTTCTGGCTAAGCTGGAGAGAACAGACCTGCTACAGCTAAGGTCGGAAGGAGCAAGGGGAAATGAGAGTCAAGCATGCTGAGCTTAGTCTTAGGTGAGATCTATTCTGTGCATCATGCTCAGCACATGATAAAATGGCGGAAGGGAGAAAAGACTCCTAGGATGTGGATCACCTTCCCTTATCAGGAAAGATGTCTTCTTTAGCCAGGTCAACTTGGATTGCTCTAATTAGCAGCACTCCTCTTGAGAGGGGAAGGGGAATGTAATGGACAAATGGGATCTGAGGACTTCTGTTCTACACCTCGGGCCGAGGTTGTGTCACCGTGCTGAGAAAACGGAACTGTAAATGGAAGTTCCTAGAGAGAAGCTGTCCCTTCAACCAAACTGCTGCAAAGCTGATGGACCAATCAGAACTTCAGCGATTGCAGTTTGGAAGGTTGCAGGTCCAGAGCCATATTTTCTTGGGCCCCCTCAATAGCCATTTACCTGACCTGACTGCTTTGTGACCTTTAGGTAAATCATTTGGAATGTAGAAATGGTGCACGTGTTTGCCTTTGTAATGTATTAACTTAGCAGACCCTTCCCTTCCCCAACCTAAGAGCTAAAAGTGTCAGCTGAGAGATGCCATCTGAGACTCTGTCTGCTTTACTATAGCCCTCCCCTCCAGTATTCCCTCCATTGTTTTTCAAGTGCCATGATTTATAGCGCTTGCTTTCTTTCTTTCTTTCTTTCTTTCTTTCTTTCTTTCTTTCTTTCTTTCTTTCTTTCTTTCTTTCTTTCTTTCTTTCTTTTTTTGACTATAAAAGCTTCATGGAACGGCTAACGCATTGGGAGTAACCCCAATCTGGGTTCCTAGGCCACGCCCACTCATACTTGGCTCCAGAATAAACAAACACTTATCCTCTCTAAGGTGACAGTTGTGTTTTTACACTGACACAACTTCCACCTAAGACTAGCGTCAGGCTCAGAAATACTGCTTAAGACAAACTCAGCCACCTGGAAGTGGGAGTGTAAAGTTGATCATCTGAGTGTTAGCCTGTGGGGCCAGACAGAGAAGGTAAAACTTCCGTCACTGTCGGAGAGACCTGAGATCTGAAACTGGTCTAAGACTGTGGTTAACAGGCCTGAGTTACAGTTTAGAGAGCTGGCTGGGTTGACACATCCGAGAGTCTGTTCCGGCTTCCGAGGTCACGTGTGGCAAGGCTTTCCTGTGATCGTGGGTGTCCATCCTGCCCTGTCTTAGATGCTACTATGTGGGAAACAGGCACCAGCACAAAGGGTGGCAGCAGGCCATGTCTAACCGGGCAGTGGCTGCTTAGTCTTGCCCAGAGAAAGCTATTGGCACCAAGCGCTTCTTCTCTGGTTTGGTATTTCCTCATTTTCACAAGGGCCTTAGTGTTTGGTATAGAATACTTATCCACCTAAATCACGTGAGTTACCTAATCCTTTCTGGGAGTAGCTAGATTTTCCTTGGGAAATTAACCCCTTCCAAGTAAGAGGGCTGTATATAATCTATCCCTGAAGAGAGAAAGTTAAACCCCACTCTGCAAAGAAGTATCATATTACATGTATGGTCTCATGTGTACTATAGGATTCTTTCTATGAAGGGATCACTTTATCCTACTCCAGGACAATAATTCAGTTATGAGCATGACACTATAGCAGACATTACTCTAGAAATACTAAAGAGTAAAAGGATCAGTTCTGGAGGGATAAACAAGTTGGCAAAATACTTGCTGTGTGCTTGAGTTCAGATCCCCAGTACATATGTAAAAAGATAGAGCATGTGGTTGCAATCCCAGCAATGACAAGACAGAGACAAGAACACCATAGCTTGCTAGCCCGACAGTGTAGTGGAACCAGTGATCTCTAAGTTGAGTAAGAGACCCTGGGGAAAACATCTGACATCAACTTCTGACCACCACATGCACCCATGTGTATATGGGTGCACACACATGGGCACATGGTTATGAACCTGTACCTGGCAATGCCCCCCCCCCAAATACACACAAGAGGTAAAATTGTCAAGGGGGAAATTCTGTGATTTTTTTATTAGTCATTTTCAAACAATAATTTATTGAGATTTAAAGGTGTTTGAAAGAGCAGTTTTACCACTATCTTGCCTTTGTATTTTATTACTATTAAATTGAATGCATTTGACATTTCGACTTTAAGGTGAAGTGATTAATTCTTATTATAATGCAATGTGATACATATCAACAGATCCTGTGTTCTTTAACTGAAGATCCAGTAGATAGTAGGAGTGGTAGTAGCTGATATTCATCAAAATTATTATAAATCATTCCTCCACTGCCAGGGATATTACTACTTTGTTTAAATCTTGTCATATATATATATTATATATATATGTGTGTGTGTGTGTGTGTGTGTGTGTGTGTGTGTGTGTATACACAGTCATGAACTGGTCATAGAAACTGGGCATTTTGGTATTCATTTGAACTTGTGTTGGAACTCTTGCTTGGCCCAATACTTGACGATTCCTCTCTCCACTTAGATCATGCTTTGCGGAGGCAGAAGCAATTCTTTATCCTGTAACCACAGACGTGGCTGCAGCTACCTCTATTCTGTCATTGCGATCTGTGATATGCATCACGTGTCTTCCCTTTCTGCTTGGATGAGATGATACCATCATCAGAGTTGCTCTTCACCGTGGTACCTCAGGATGCTTCTGAAGGAATACACTTTATTTTGATAATCTATAACTTAGAGTTTTCTATTTCTTATATTCCAGCTTTCGCACACAAGGGCATCATCTCTTGATTGGTCCTCTCTCAGGGAGGCTAACCATTGTTCCCCTGCCCTTGCTGGTGAAATGCTTGTGTCACATTATATTTGTATTTTCTTTCTTTTTTTTTTTTAATATTTATTTATTTATTTATTTATTTATTTATTTATTTATTTATTTATGTAAGTACACTGTAGCTGTCTTCAGACACTCCAGAAGGGGGCGTCAGATCTTGTTATGGGTGGTTGTGAGCCACCATGTGGTTTCTGGGATTTGAACTCAGGACCTTTGGAAGAGCAGTCGGGTGCTCTTACCCACTGAGACATCTCACCAGCCCTATATTTGTATTTTCACGATCAGTGTTCCTGCTATCTAGTCTCCATTTCTTCCAACTCTATGTCCACTTTTTATGTATCTTTGTCAAATTTTCAAAGTAAGATATTTGAATGGAAATTGAGTTACTAACATTATTTCTTCCCAACCCCACTTCCTTCAGTAACACTTTGAGGTCCCACGGCTACCAAGTGGCATTGCCATGAGTGTAGTTTCCTTGGAATTCGGCCAAGGCGTTTGCCAAATACTTACACTGGCAGAGCTAAAATAAAACTCATGTGGAACTCAGGAGAACTTTTTCAAGTTACTAATTAATTAACGTTTGTGGTTTGGACAATATTAAATACGTATGCTTTTGGTCAGGGAATTTCTTTTCAAGTACTTTTTCATTTTAATTTTATTTAAACTAATTAAAGATTTATTCACTTTTTAAAAATTTATGTTTATATATCAGTCTTCACACAAGACTTGTGGGCAGTGTCTAAGGACATTAGAAGGAGTCAGATTTTCTAAAGTAGAGTTACAGGCAGTCGTTATTCACCGCTATGGGAACTGAACCCCAGTCCTCTGTAAGGAGATCCTATGTTCTTAACTGCTGAGCCATCTCTCCAGTCTCCTTTGCTTATCCTTAATTTGGCTCTTTATTTTCGTGTGTGTGTGTGTGTGTGTGTGTGTGTGTGTGTGATGTGCATGTATGGTATATGAGCATGTATGTGAGATGCGCGTACTAAGGTCAGAGAAGGATGCTGAATATGCTATACTACCATTCTCTACCTTATTTCCTTGAGACAGGAATCTCACTAAACCTGCAGCCACACTGAAGGATAGCAATCCTCTGAGATTCTTTCTAGCCCCTCTGGTATTTTTTTCTCTGCATCTGGCAATTCCTCACTCTTCAGTGTTAGATGCTAACCAGATTTTCTCCTTCAGCTTATCTACCTCTTCTCTTCAGGTAGCATCCAAGGCTGGTACTGTTTGCTCATTTGTTTTCTCTCTCTCTCTCTCTCTCTCTCTCTCTCTCTCTCTCTCTCATCTGTTGTGTCTCTGGCACTCTCCACACCTATACAATTGGCAATTGGCAGCATTTGATTATGTGACACGTGTTAGGAAGAAGTTATTCTGTACCTTTCTCGTAAGCCACAGAGATGATTTGATTTTAGATGGACTTGGAACATCTACCTGGGAGGCTGCCCCTTTCTCCACTACCACCCCCGGGATACTGGTGGGACTTTTCTAACTTTCCTTTCCACTCACCATATGCCTTCCGTAGCAATCGCCAAGAAGGGCAAAAAGCAAACCTCCTCTTAAAGAAAAGCAGTTTCCTAATAACTTACATAAAATTCAGGGTTGACAGTAAGATCATTTTGTAGTTTTCATTGAACATGCTTAAACAGTATAGTGTTTATAAACCCATAGTAGAAGTAGAGATCTTGTCTCATAAATGGATAAAAACAGTAGTCTCCTTGTACTTTCGCATAGAGTTGCCACAGCAATCGTGTAATCCCGAAACGTGTTTGTATGTGTCATAGCACATCACAGAGTCTACTCCAGGTCACTGAAAGTATTTTCAACTCATACACTTTAACAGCTGCATATAATTCCACAGCACAATTGTACCAAAATCCCACTCTTTATATAGTGATGCATATTTAGCTAATTGTTGTTTAATCATTATTAACAGATATAACCAAATTATTAACACATGGTATTAGGAATTGGCACCCAGGCCTCTATATGAAGTTGCACATGTATACAGTGGTGTCTCTTACCTACATATTGTCATTTTCCTGCCACTATGGGTGGTCCCTCCTCTTCTATTCTCAGACACTGCTTGCTTTTTTTTAATTAGATATTTTCTTCATTTACATTTCAAATGCTATCCCCCTTTCCTAGTTTCCTTTCTGAAAATCCTCTATAGCCTCCCCCCTTCCCCTGCTCCCCAACCCACCCACTCCCACTTCCCGACCCTGGCATCCCCTCACTGCATATGGAGCAGAGGATGACCTAGTGAGCCATCAATGGGAGAAGAGGCCTTTGGTCTTGTGAAGATTCTATGTCCCAGTACTGCTTTCTAAAAACCAATGTTGTTTGTCATGAGGGACAAGAAGTGACCCTGGCCTGGGTAGTTAGAAACTGTATCTTTCTAGATGCAATATTAACAATAGTTTGCTTCTGGGATATAAAGCATACCAATTTAAACGCTTTTATTATGCTTTAACATTAAAAGTTGTAAGTTTTATTATTAGTTTCTAACATGTCTCTTGTAAGTTCTCACTGCATTTTTACATATTTTTTTAGTTTTGATATTATAATATAATTATACCATTTACTCTGTAGCTTTCCTCTCTCCAACCTCCCCCATATATCCACCCTATTCATTTAGTTAAAGTTATAGATTGAAGGCAATGAGAATACCGTGGGTAGAGGTGTTTGCTTCTAACACTGATGGTGACTTTTGTCCTCTAACTTCATTTTTTTTGCCTTGGTATGTACCCCTAATTGATATAGATATAATAAAACATTTAAAGTTAAAAATTAAGAAAAAATATACATCCCTATTCCCTTTCTTTTAACTTCTCACATGCCTCGAGTCTACCATTTTCCTGCAGTTCTAATATTCATTTGATTTTCCTTCTTTGGCCACTTCCCTTAAGTTAGCTCTCGTCAGGGTTTGGGTGTCTGCTAAGGCCTCAAGGAGCAACAAACAAGAGCCCAAGGACGGAGCAGTAGATTCATTGTTGGCCAAGTCCAGGCTATAGAGGTACTAGCAGTCTGTTTCAGGCCTGAGTAGACAGTTAAGCTCTGTGTACTGCTGAAGTTCCTTTCTGTCCAGGCCTATCTACGGGATCGAGCAGACATTCCAGGTCATAGCTTTAGGGGGTCAAGGAGCTAGCCATCCTCTGAACAATTCCACACTTTTGTTAATCAAACCCTTCTCTTTCTCTTCAAACAATGTACTCTAACTTTAAATAAGAGGTAAGTTCTTCTCTCCTTTGGTTGGCTGTGTCTCAGGGGGCATCAAAGAGAATGAAACTGACAACCCAAAGTACAAATCTAAGGACTAAAGATGCAGTCTCCTGGTTGGGATATTTTTATTTTTCTGCTTGGAGGACAAGGAGCTCATGAAGGTTCAAACTGGAATCCTCCAGAATCACAGATATGGTCATAACACTTGTCTCATACTTAAGACTCTGCCACCAGAAGTATCTTTTTTTTTTTTCAGCTCATGTGAACATCCTATGCAGTCTTCTACCCAAGAAACCAAAGAATTCTATGTTTTTTAACATTTTCCTTTTGTGTAAAATTATCTCAACTGTACTCTAACTATTTACACTTTATACTTTGTCTGTTTTATTATTTAATCACTCAATAATCAAGGCCTTTCTATTTCTTAGGAACCATTTGTTACATGTTTTAAAGTTTAGTTATCTAATAAAGTATATTATGTTTATGTTGCTATAAACGACATATATGAGGCTAAAAGGTCAGTTGGGAATTTCTCACTGTACACTGTAGAAACACAATATCATATTTCTAGTTATAGTACAATTAAGAAGGGATTTAAAGGTACTTAAGTGATAGTGCACCTAGCACTTGAAAGGCAGAGGCAGATGGAGCTCTGTGATATCAAGGCCAGTCTGTTCTACATAGTAAGTTTCAGAAAAGCCAGAGATCTGTGGAATGACCCTGTCTTAACAATCAATCATCAAAAAACCAATCAAATAATCAATTAAACAAACAAACAAACAAAAGAGAGATACATCAATTACTAAACTTCTGTTCAAGCATGAGGTCCTAGGTTCAATTTCTAGCATCTATGTTTTAGTGTGAGTTTATAATACCAGAAGCAGAATAGGAGTAAAGAATCAGTAAATTGCCAGTGTGAACATTCTCTGACTTCCATGTACACATACGGTCACATGCTTACACACATAACAAACACACACCCATACCTAACAAAAGATTATAAACAAATATGAAGATAATTAATTGCTGTATAAATAAAAACATCACAAGACTGGAACCAAAAAGGAAATGAATCATGTAGCTTTGGTGGCTCCAGGTCCTTAGCTTCTACTGCTTTAGTGTTAAGAGATTCCAGATGTTTTTCCTCATTCCCAAATCAGGGCAGATATGAAATATAGTAAAAAGCAAGTGGAAGGAAGTTTGGAAGAAAGAGAGGGTAGAAAGGAAATGAAAGGGACAGGCAGAGGGAGGTCAGATGTCCCCAGCACATCCCTGTTTCATGGGATAGTTGTCCTTACTTCCTAAGTGCTGAGGGAAGGATGATCCTCATATACCCCACTCTCCACTTTTCAGTGTCCTTACAACTTCATCGAACAGGCAACTGAAGTGTGAATGTAGCAAAGGACAGACTTTTTAATGTCCTTTCTTTCTGTCGCATTGTCTATCTGTCCATCCATATGTCGGTCCGTCCATCCATTCATCTATCCATCCATCCATCCATCCATCCATCCATCCATCCATCCATCCATCCATCCATCTATTGGGCTCAGGGAAATACTTTATTAAAGTTACTGATACTGAAAGTGCTGAGAGGTACTGGCTGGAAGGGAGCATTTAGCCTTCCTGCCTGGCTTCAAGATGGGTTCTGAATTAATTAAAAATACTTCTGATGCTGCATATTTAAATTAAGCTTCCACCTCCCAAACTCCAGGTTTTTATAAGAAACAAGTAAGCTCTTACTACTAGCTAACTATTATTTCTATAAATTACTTTCACTGAAAGGATATTGTTTAAATAGTACTATGATTTATCAAGTGATAGAATTTGTTAAATTAAAGTTTACAACTTTGATTTTTAGTATTTCTAATTCATAGACACATCGAATGTTGTAGTAGAGCTCAGGTAGATTCAACGAAGATTAACAGGAGCCCAAGAGCCCCAAAGGATTTCTGTGAACTAATCACTGATGGGCCACCATTATTTTCCTTCTTAGGCACAAGGAATTGTAAAGACTAATGAAGCAGTTAAAAAGCATTACTTGTGTGAAAACTCCATTCCTCAACACTTTACTATACTGGCTACTGTCCCAAATACTGTGGGTCCACTTTGTCTTACATTTCTTTAAAATTACACATACTGAGTCCTGAGCACACAGTTCTAATTATGGCATCATGTGTGCTGGAGATGGAATGAGGTTTTATCTTTTCTAAGTACTGATTACACAAACATTCCAAGGAGTATCTTTTTTTTTTTTTTTTTTTTTTTTGGTTTTTCGAGACAGGGTTTCTCTGTGTAGCCCTGGCTGTCTTCAAACTCTCTTTGTAGACCAGGCTGGCGTGCGCCACTAGCCCAAGGACTATCTTTTACATTTAGCCCCGTAGCCTCTCCATACTTACTCAAGATGTAAAATTTGAATGAACCTAACAAAGATTTGTGAGTTATAGATTCAAAAATATAAAGGCTTTGTTATTTCATATCTATCAGGAGTGACTGTTCTGACTTTGCTCAGAGTGCGAGGTTGAGTTCCTACTACCAAATGGCTTCAGTTTTTCCTTCCCTCTTAACAGTGACATTGTGTAACTTTCATAGGACTGCCACAGCAAAGGACCACAAATGGACGGGAAACATCTCAAAATTTGTTTTACGATTTTGGAGTGTAAAAGTCCCAAATGTAGGTGTTAATAGGATTGAATCCTTCTGAGATCTGCAAGAAAGAACACATCCCAGGCTTCTCCCCTTACTTCTGGTGGTTTGCCACAGTCCTTAGTTTTTTTTTTTTGTTGTTGTTGTTTTTTTTTTTGGCAAAAACAAACAACAACCCAATCTCTACTTCTGTCTTCATCTGGTGTTTGGGTGAACTTTTGTCTGCCTTCACAAGATGTTCTCTAAAATAATACCATTCAATTTGAGTGAGCCCCTACCCCCACTACAATAAACCTTTATTTAAATTAAATGTCTTTAGTGATCATATTTTCAATATGTATTTCACATTCTGAGGAGTGGGGGTCTGGACTCACACGAGGGACACAATTCAGCTCATTATGATAACTAAAGGTGTTGTGATAAGGACTGACAACCTGAGGACAGTGCAGTCCACTGTGAAGGAGTTGTTTCAACTGTAGTTTGGTGGAATGCATGTTTCATTCATACTAGAATCAAAGGCTAAAGCCTGTAAAATGGACTACAATGCAAGAGGAGAACAAAGCTCATGCTTTTGAGTTCTAGGAGCTTCGCCTTGAATTTATAAGGTAGGGATCACTAAACCAACACATACAGATCTTAAAATGTAATGCCTCTGACAGAAGGGCTTTACTGGTGTATCTTAGTACCAGCCGCCAGTCCAGAATTATTCAGTTTCTAGATACAACTTTTTCTGCTCTATGCTATCAAGTAAATTGCCCTGAAACTGAATTAAAAGTGTAGCCCTATAATGTAGAAATCACTTTCTTTCTGGTAACTTGTTCTCTTTCTTACCAGTAGAGATTAAGTCACTTTCTGGTCATCTTAACCAAAGATTTACTCTAAAAGCAAAGGTAAAAATCGGGTTGTTTACAAGTTCCCCAGTCATTCTGGGTCAACAGGCAGGGACAGTCAGGAAAGCTCTGTTCAGTGCATCCTGGGTTGGAGAAGACAGCTGATTGCATTCCACTTTACCTTCAGGGCTTCAGAGAAGGGTTCCCAAGGGCTGACTCTCTGATATTTTAATATAATCTAGTATTAGAATCTTTTCTTCCCTACTATGTTGGAGCATTACTGTGGACACAACATGTCTCCATAAGAATTACGTATTTCAAGGTCTTCAAGAAATCATTTTTTGTAATTGCATTAGCCTTATATGATTTCACACTGCCCCTATATGGGTTTTGAATTTTAAAAATAACTAGAATTAGAATATCTCCATCTTTAAGTTTTTCTATCTACTGTCTGTCTGTCTGTCTGTCTATTCTTGCTTTTACCTGACTACTATCTACCTATTGTCCCTCTGTCTATCTTCTATTCATGTCTTTCTATCTGCCTTATTTCTCTTTTTTTTTTCTTCCCCACCAACCTTTTGGAAGTTTTTACGTCTTCCCTTAAAACTTTAATTTGTGTTAATTTTACTGTTATAAAAGATTAAGCAATAGATAGGATCTATCAGCATTATTTTTCTAAGTAATAGCATTATGGAGTCACAGTTTTGCTCATATCTATAGTGAATGAATACTGTTTCTTTTTTTAAGGCCAAGAACGGATAAACTGCTGGTGATTTGAAAATACCTCTAACTAGTTAAGAGCTTTATCCATTTTTTGGTGAGGATTTAACATATTTTAGTTTGTATGAATACAAACATGTGACAAAATGCATGTAGCTTAGATTACAAAACAATAATAAGTAAGTCAGAAAGAAATTTTTACCTGTCTCTCCTCTGTAGAGGCACATATGTGAGCAGGATGTGCTTGGCCTCGTCCTTCCTATTATGGAAAGAGGATTGAAGTTCTAAAGTATCATATAATCCGATTAGTTCATTCCTCTTTTTAATCAGATCATTCCCTGGCACAATCAATTTCCCCTCACCCCCACACTAGCAAGAAATGGGTTCTCATTTATTTAAAGTGTAAGAGTCACATAGAATAAAGGAAATGTTTACATCACTTCTGGTCTTCAAGGTTACTCTTATGGGTGCACACAGATAACATTTCATGTTTATAGATTTAAAGGCCTTTTTAAATTAAAAAAATAAAAAAGTGTCTTAAATTGGACATATTCATGCCTGTAATCCCAGCATTCAATACAAGAAGGCAGAAAGAGACTCTAATAATGAGACTCTATCACAAACAAACGAGTAAAAAACAAAGCAAATAACCCCACAACATTTTGGGACAAGTATATTTTCCATGATTATTCTCTTCTTAAATCCATATAAATGTGAAATCTGATTAGTTCATTCCTCTTTATAATCAGGTCATTCCCTGGAACTTCAGTTCCCCCTCACTCACACACTAGCAAGAAATGTTTTATTTATTTATTTTTCTTGATTAAAAATTGTATAAAAACTTAAGGTATTTTTAAATAAAAATATTTGTTTTATTTTAAAATTATGTGTCTATATCTGTCTGTGAGTATATACATGTGTGCATCCAGAAAAGGCCAGAAGAGGGCATTGAATTCCTTAGAGCTGTTGGCATAGGCATTTGTGAGCTGCCCAGCATGGGTGATGAAAATCAAACTTCACTCCTCTGCAAGACCAGAAAGTTCTCTCAGTTACTGAACTCCCTTTCCAACCCTGAAACTAACTCTTCAAACTATTTCTGTTATATATTTTATCGTTGTTAAAGAAAGAGATGAATGTCCTTCTAATTAAGTAGATAAACAGGAGGTGATTATTCAGAAGGTGGGAGAGAGAATTGACTGTTCCTGCTTCTTGTTCACATGTGCTCATCGCAGATGACAGTGTACAGTACAGCCAAATGGTTTATAGTTAAGAGTGTGCCAGTCTGACCACAGGGGAATCTAGCATCCATGTGATTTCACTAGAGGTCCTGAAATGTTTCTATTAAACATGCCTCATGACCTCCCTTTGTACACCACTATTGACTTAGTAGATTAAGCTGATCTGGTTAACATGGGCCACTATTTTGCTCTTTTAGTATCTGGGTCCCTCCCCTCACATACAGAGGTTGCCATGCTAAGTAAACACTGTACCACCAGGGCCAACCTCTCTGGCTCTGGTGGAAGTGGCTGACTAAAACTTATTTTGAAAAAATGAATGGTAGTTATTTTAAAGTCCTCCATAGGACTGATGTAAATGTAGTACTTTTCCTTTACAAAGTCATTGACATAAAAGATACTAAGAGGTGCTGGCTGGTAGGGGTGGAGATATTTTGCCTTCCAATGCTAACCCGGGTTCCAGAACTGCTCCTTAATAGAGCCCTTCCCACCAGTCTGCTTGTACCCTACACCACTGTTTTTATGAAATTCCAGAGCAGTTTCTGCTACTCACTCTTCTGTAGTACGTTTTATTTTATTTTCACCAGACTTCAGGATTTCATTACCAATAAGCAAGCTTTAAGAAGGAAACAATGGTAGAACTCCAATTTATTTTAACCAGAGCATAATCATTCTTGTCCAATCCAATGCTCAGCATTAAACTCAAATGGACTTTCAAATCTTTCCTTGTAACATTTAATGCCAAGGACCAGCTGCAGACAAGAAATCTTAGTGAACTTGTATTAATTCATGTATTGATAACATTAATTCATGTATTGATAACATTAAAATTACCTATGTTTATCATGGAAGGTATAGAAACATTTTCTATGTAGATATAACACACAAACTATGTAGACCCTAGCATGTGTGAAAAATGAAGATGCAGCATTGTGAGTTGTAGATTATATACTCACCGAATAAGCTAAGTTGATTGTTTTTGCGATGCTAAGAATTTATAGTTGACACACAGTTGAGGGTCTAGTCAGTAGAAAGTGTATATGATTGGACTGACTGCTGTACACACCCTTGGCTTGTGCACTCAGACAGTCCCTCTGCTAGCTTTTAAGTTTGCATCCTTGTGCCCCAGGACCAGACCCCCTTCCACTTCAGGCTTCTCCTTGTCCTAGGGTTCCTGCCTACTACACATATGTTACTGCACAAACAAAATGACATATGACATATGAAAATGCTTCTGAAATCTGAGCATACCTAGACACGTTTGGCTTTGACATTATGACAGATTACTTTTACTAAGAAGGTTCTCCAAATCCCTGTTTCTTCTAGACATTTCTGCAGCCAAGAGAAATGAAATACACATATGAATGGGTGAGCAGTTCCCTCCTAGTCAGTACAATAACACTAGTTCTTGTTTTGTTGATAGGTAGGATAATTAAAATATTCAAAATTTTGACTTTAGGCACATCAATAACTGTTGTTTTGGGTACTATATCTTGGGAGATATGAGATGGCCCTAATTCCTCTGGGTTTCTTCATAACTGTTGTGTTGTGTGCTGTATTTTGGGGATACGAGTTGGTTCTAATTCCTTTGGATTTCTTTGTAACTGTTGTATTGGGTACTGTATCTTGGGGATATGTGATGGTACTAATTCCTCTGGATTTCTCATAACTGTTGCATTGGGTACTGTATCTTGGGGATATGAGATGGCCCTAATTCCTCTGGATTTCTTCACAGGGATGTCCTTCGCTATGCTTTCATCTGTACACCCAGTTTTTGGTTTGTATGGATCTCTGTTTCCAGCCATCATTTATGCTATATTTGGAATGGGACGTCATGTTGCCACAGGTAATAAATATGGTCTATGCTTAAGCTTCTCATACAACTAATAAAATGGACTCAGGGTGCTCATTAGCTCCTGATTACCTTTTCAAAGCCATTCTCACAGCACTGAGTGATGTGAGGTATGTTTATTTATCAGATATGCCCTATGATCTATTGCAATGTCACTGTGTCATGAAAGAAAGAGCCTGAAAATAGAAGCATTGCTGAATTGATAATGGAATAAGTATGTAAGCATTTGAAAGAAAACACAGACTAAAATTAGTTGTTCAATTACTGAAAAGTATTTCAGATATTTCTTTGATTCTTGAACCAAATGACCTAAGATACTGGTGTATCTTACCCTACGCCACTCTGCATCTCTGAAAAACACAACAACGGATACAAAGGATGAGTAGTCATAATTATTTTGCGAATAGAAAGAGCTGCATTTCTGTGTGGGCTACATCAAAGTGAACGCCTCTTTGGTTATTTATAAACTGCATGACCCTGGACAAGGTTTTAAAACTCTATTAGTTCCTTTTTAATTAATGACTCCTCTTCCATTTCTTATAATAGTGAGAGGTACGCAATTGGTATATAATGTTTAATGTAACACTTGTGACATTGAAGTTTCATACTATAAAATGATGCCTTAATCTTAAATGTTCATCCAATAACAAAATTATGTTCAAGGGAGACAGTGCAGAGATGTTGCTATTTATTTCTGCGAGATCTCAGCCTTTAAGAAATAACGTTTCCGACTCGGTCTTCTGTGGTCACTTGGTGTTGTTGATTGTATTGCTTTCATATTGTTATAATTATCAGGAGATGTGTGGCTTGAAACAAGAGGACTTTCAGTAGTACTTCTGGAGGTCATTGATCTGAATAAGTCTTCAGGTCCTAAATTGGGCAGTTAGTGAAGCTGCATTCCTTTCGCATGCTTTAGCAAACACCCCATTTTCTTGACTTTCCTATCTTCTAGAAGCTTTCTCCATTCCTGGGCTCCTGACCTTTCCACAATTTTCAAGGCCAGTGGTGGCATTTTCATATCTCCCTCTAACTTCACCATCTTGTCTCCATTTTCTGTCTTTAAATGATGTTCTGACCACTATTGCACATGCCAGCAAGATGTTGCTGAAGGGATCCTGATATAGCTGTCACTTGTGAGGCTATGCCANTGCCTGGCAAACACAGAAGTGGATGCTCACAGTCAGCTATAGGATGGAACACAGGGTCCCCAATGGAGGAGCTAGAGAAAGTACCCAAGGAGCTGAAGGGGTCTGCAACCCTGTAGGTGGAACAACAATATGAACTAACCAGTGCCCCCAGAGCTCGTATCTCTAGCTGCATATGTAGCAGAAGATGGCCTAATCGGCCATCATTGGGAAGAGACACCCCTTGGTCTTGCAAACTATATATGCTCCAGTACAGGGGAAGGCCAGGGCCATGAAGGGGGAGTGGGTGGGCAGGGGAGCAGGGGCGGGGAGAGGGTATAGGGAACTTTCGGGATAGCATTTGAAAAGTAATTAAAGAAAATATTTAATAATTTAAAAACATGTTCTGACTTCACTGGCTATGCCCAGACATTCCAGAATAATCATATTTTAAGACCTGTTAATTATTGCACTTATTGAACTTGAATTCTCCATATCAAGAATATCCAATTTCTTGATATGGAGCATACATATTTATTGATTCTGAAGATTTGGTGTTGAAATCTTAAGAGGTTTTTGCTTATCACACACATATGTTTTTTCATGAAGTGATTTTGTACTTATATAAATTTAATTTTTATATCACTAAACTTGGTTTTGAGAGATAAAACATTGGCAGTTATTATTTATAGACTTGCTACCTAGCAAGTGCTCTGTGAGTTTGGTTGAAATGTAGATGCTGGCATTCGTTGCAGACGTGCTGAATTAAAATTGGCATTTCCACAGGAGGTTTTACACACCCCTCAGCCTTGACATTATGATATATTTTACTCAACAAAATGGTACAGAAGGAATGATTCATAATATTATATCTCACTTGTCATTATAGCTGGTGTGGTTTGGGTAAAGTGCACTATGATATACATACAGTAGTGTAATTAGCCTCAGTGATTTCTCAAAAATGAATCTATACAAATTTATATAAAATATATATTTTAGTATATATGTGCATGTGTGCCCATGCACATATGTATGTCTGCTTGTATATATGTGTTTTATAAAATGTATATACTATTCAGTAGGAATATTGTTAAGAGATTTACAAGCTCTTGTCTTAATATAATGCATAAATGAATATTAATTGATATTATATATACATTTCAAATGAACTAGGAATAAACTTACAAAGTTTCTTATGACAACACAAATAAAAGTCATAGACCTACAATGTGCACATTGGATATAGCCATGACTGAAACCCAAACTACCATCTCCATCCTTTAGATGTGCCTTAATTTAGTTCTCAATTTATTCTTTGTTCACCTTCAAAATTAGAAAGTTCTTTGAAATGGTAAGAACTATTCAGCAATTTAGAGAAAACTTGTAGGATCCCATTTAACAATACAAATAAGTATTCACTGAAATATTTCAATACAGTGAGTTTTGAGGCTCATCCCTCCCCCTGCCAACAAAATCTTTCAGATGGCTCCTTCTGTACTGTTTAGTTCCTTCCTATCTTCTACTAAATCCCAAGAAATAGAATCCTAAACTAAAAAAAAAAAAACACATTAAAAAAAAAACCCAAACTAACCTAGAGGTATATCTCCTATGTGAGTTTGCTCTGTGCTTTAGTGAGTGTAAAGTCCCTGAAATGTGAAGTTCACACCTACTCCCTCGTTTGATTTCAGGGCTCTCTGATGGAAATTATGAATGTTCTTTACTTTTCATTACCCATCTGGATGCTAGAATATTGTCTCCAATCATTAGTTATGTTCCTAATTTAGTTCTGTATGATGAGTACACTTTTTACAGCAATTAATATCTATTGATTTATTAAGAATGCCTAGCTCACCGAGAACAATCAATTCTTAGTAAACAGAGTATAACTATAACAAAACACTATTAATTTTAGTAAGACTTATCTAGTGATTAAATACTTACTGGGTGCTAATGGCATGCTATTAGATGCTAACTATGATTTATTTGTGTGACATTTAAGACCTTTAGGATTATCAAAGGGTGAGGAATATGCTCTTTTTATAGACAAGGAGATTGGGGAAATAGATATGGGATTTAAGGCCAGATCCATTGGAATCTACACCAACCATGTTATTCTAAATCCACAATGATACCACAGCTCTTCTTCAAACCCTCTAGTCTTACTGGACAACTTATTAGATTACTTACTACTAGCAAAGAAGACTTAGTGCTAGGTGTCCACTGCCAGCAGATTCTGTTGGCCTCATTTTGTCTGTGGGAGGGTGCCTATTTCCTGTAGAGTCTCTTTCCCTGGAAGCTCACCTATAAACTGGAACAAGGTAAGATCTTTAAAATATGAAGTGCGGGAATGCTTGCACAACCTAGCATATGTCCATTTAATCTGGGTCTTCTGAACGTTCCTGTAGGAATCAGCATTTGTCACCTACACTGATGCATTCTCAGGCGAGCGATGCCAAGAAGAAGAGCATCCGAGCCCCTGTCAGGAGGAGAGCAGCATACTGAATAAAGTCCTCCTTAGAAACTAAGCTGTGAAACATTTCCTGGAAATGTTTACTGAACCCTGTCTAACAGAAGTAGACAAACATGTGGGTTTATTCATTTTGGCTACCCCTGGCATTTTGTTGATGAAAATAAAGTCTGCTCAGTTATCATAGGTAGAGCTGTCAGAATCATAGGTAGAAAGTGTGTAGACTGGTGAGGAGTAACTGGATGGACAGTTGTGACTCTGGATCTGAGCTACGTCTTGGAAGTTGAGAAATTGATTTGGTAGATTAGAGGAGCCTACATTTTAGCCAACAGGTTTATACCTGTCCATCAAGTCTTCAAGCTTTTCTCCTGTTACTCTCCTCAGATTCTCAAGTATCAGTATCATTTAGTGGATAACGCAATTTAGGGCCAGAGTGACATCCTTCAGAAGACATTGTTGATATGTTCAAAGGTTGGATTTGAATCCAGGCAACAATTATGTACCTTAGATACTCTCTATGTAGAGAGTTAGAAAATTGTGTAGCTGAGAAAGACACGGCAGCTCAGCTGGCATTGGGGCAAGTCAGGTGTACTGTCTTTTTTTTTTTTTTTTCACGGAATGGTATGAAAGAAATGGGGTCCACTGGAGTATAGTGTGTTTCTACTAGCTCTCCATGGCTGTTCAATATTCATGGTAGAATCCAATAGCTTTTCATGCTTAACTCCACTCTCATTTTCAGGCACCTTTGCCTTGACATCCTTGATATCAGCCAATGCTGTGGAACGGCTGGTCCCGCAGAGCAGCAGGAACCTCACCTCACAGAGCAACTCAAGTGTGCTGGGCTTATCCGAGTTCGAGCTGCAGAGAATCGGGGTTGCAGCAGCTGTTTCTTTCTTGGGTGGAGTGATTCAGGTAAGCAGCCCGGAGGCTGGATAGGATGGAGGAGGAAGGAACAGAGGGAAAGCAGCCAGTATTGCACTTTCATTTTAAACCAGCGTCTCCGCACGGCAATAAAGTTTTATCGTTACGGAAATGTGTTAGTGATTCTATACACGCTGGTTAGATGAATGAAGTAGAATCAATAGATTGAAGATTCAGAGAAACATTTAGTAAAATCTTAACTTTAGGAGGTATTTTTCTTTTAGTAGTGAGAGTACAAACAGGAAGGTGGGTGGGTAGGGAGGTGTTGAGGACTTGGGAGGAGTTGGAGGAGGAGAAAGAATTATGATAAAATATAACGCATAAATTAAAAACAAAATAGAATTTTAATAATTTTAAGGAGTGTTTATGGCCCAGAAAGATGGCGTAGGGCTTAAAAATACTTGCTTTTCTTGAAAAGACATAGGTTCAATTTTAAGCATCCATATGGAGGCCAAAAACTGCCTATTTAGCTTCAGGAGATCCAGCACCCTCTTCTAGCCTCTGTGGGTACCAGGTATACATGCAGTATGATGTATACACACACACACACACACACACACACACACACACACACACGTGCACACACACACACGCACACGCACACACACGCACGCACATAGACACAGAAGCAGGCAAAATACTCATAGACATGAAATTAAAAATCAATCTTTTTAAAGGTATTTTAGAAACAGAATCGGCTTTCTTGTAATACAGTGAGGCCAAGCCGTGTTCATAGCTGACCAGAGTATCATTGGAAGGAGTGTGGTAAGAGAAATTTCTACCATAGGATGATGCAGCTTGCTTTCTCAAATACTTCTCTACCTGAGCATTTCATGGTTTTGCTGTGCACATGGGCAATAGGTGATACTGAGTCTGTTTCCTTGGCTTGCTGGTCTGAGATCTAGACTCAGGTCTGCATGGCTCTTTCCCTTTTCATAACTCTGAGTATCTATCGCTGCCACATTGGCTATTGTTAAGTGTTCCTAAGAAGATCAGCATTTGATACTTGCTCGTTTTTAATGACATGAGTATATGTACATCACGTCGACTATGACTTTAAGATGAACTGTTAGTGACTGACAACATGCCTGATCAGAACAACTTACAGGAAAAAAAAGATTCAGTTGTGCTCACGGTTTCAAAACTGTCAGTCCACCATTGCTAAGCTGTATTTCTGGGCCAGTGATGGCCCAGAACACGGCAGAAGAAAAAGGTAGCTCCCTGTGGCACATCTGGAAGGTAGAGAGAAGGTAAGTGAATTTGGACCTTGGCAGCCTCTGTAGCACAGAATCTGTGATCCACTGCCAGTGATACAGCCTCACCCTTCAGTTTGTACAACCTCTTAGTCACACCACCAGACTATCAATCTATTCATGTATGGGGTTAGAGCCATAATGATCGAATAAGACCCCTGCCCATTGCTTTGGGGAACAAATCTTCAACACATCATTTTGGAAGATAAATTTTATACTCAAACAATAGCACAAAGAAAGGCACTAAATATTAGATTCAAAATTCCCTGTTAAGTGATCATTTCTGCTGGCTTATTTCTTGTAAACTAAAATGTGTATAAATCCATTTTCTGGGTGTCTGTGTTTATTCGTCTTATGGTTTACAAGATTGAATATGAACATCAAAAAGAGAAGTTAGTTGATGATTATGTGAATAAGTGGAAAGTTAAAAAATGTGATCTACAAAAAAAGAGAAACTAAAATCCTTCTAGCATCGCCTTCTGGTTGTGTCAGAAGGGCTGAAGAATCAACAGTATAAAATGGAATGAGAACTCAAGTCTGCATAGTAACTGAGAAAAATGAACTGTTTGCCATGATGATAGAGCAGACCAGTGGGCCTGTCAGATTTTGTCTTTCAGGAAGCAAAGCCCAGCCGTGGCCTTCACATGTGGCCTTCACCATGTGTGTTCAAACATGGAGGATGCCAGCATACACTGAGACTTTCACGGGCTGTGGAAAACACCTGACAGGGCTCTGTCTCAGACAAAATCATCTATGCCAACTGGTGATTGGGGCACAGAAATGTCATATTGGGTTTGATATAGATTCCTCTTAATTCCTGCTCATTTAAAATGAAAATCTCTGCATTAATGTGGTAAAAATGATCACAGTGCTTCCCCTTGCTCTATTATCTCCCATTTCTGTTTCTGGTACAAATAGTTACAGGTGTACATTATTTTCAGAATAGATCATTGCTAATAAGACTAGTAACTGTCTTCTTAGTCTCATGTTAACTTTTTTTCTATGAGTCTCAAACCAGGTATTTTATTATCATTTAGCATATTTGGATTAAGACTTTACACAGTAAGCTATAAAAGCAGAGACTGAGAGTCAAGTAAGAGAACTAAGTCTCCTTGCTCCCACCGAAGCTCCATGGAAACACAGCAGTGAAGCAGGATATTATTACAGATAATAAAGTCATCTCATTTCCATGGCCTTTTACTGCATGAAAAATGTGATCCAGACAGTTTGAATGTTTTCTCTTATAAGTTTGTCGGACATCTGCTTCCCTTCCTCTGTCCCAGGCTCAGGTCCTGGATGTGCGTCTGTGAGTTAGTCAACATTTTAAGCAGATGGCTGGACTCTGTCTGACCCCTACACTTGTCTCTCCCTTCTCAGGCTAGAGTCCGTGAGAACCTTTGGATCCAGCTCCTCCTTTGTTACTTTCTGTTGTTCTCCATCTTGAGTCCACTGACAAGGAGGAAAGTCTTCTGCAAACACAGGGTGCTTTTCAACCACTCTCGGGATGTTTTTGTTCCTTTTATGTTGTCCTTCCCCTTCCCCACAGACACACAACACATACATTTTTTTTTAAGTTCTCCGAAGCAATCATGACTGACTTCATTTCCAGACTGTGTAAACTAGAAATGGTCTCAGTTGCGGATAGCAGACAGGCCAATCCTCAGAGGCAAATCTTAAAACATCAGTTGCTTCACTGGGGCATTGGTAGGTATTAATGTCTGTCAACACATTCTGTTTATGAACAGATCTGCTTTCTCATATTACATAACAAGCCCTGCTCCTAAGTATGTTTTTCAGTTTTCAATCTCTCTCTTCTTCTCTTTCCCTCTCTTTCCTCCTTCTTTTTCTCTACCTTTGTCTCTTGCTTTTTCTCTTTCTGTGTCTGTCTGTCTGTCTGTTTCTCACAGGTGATTGACCCCAGATTCCAGGGTTTTTTTTTTACTGGTTTTCTATCAGAAGTCTTTGTCTTTTAGTCCCTTCCTTTTCAGATTTTAAGAGTTTTCTATGTATTAGGGATTTTAGTCCTTTAAGTATGTCATGTGTTGCCATTTTCCCCCATTATGACCATTATTCAATTGTATTTTACCATGTGCAATTGAAAAATATATGGAATTCATCAGTCATGTGTTTTCAGTGGATTTAAGCAATCATCAGGAAGGTTTTCCACTACAATGATTTGATAGAGAGATTCACATACTTCTTCCTCTTAGTACTATTGGATTGAGTAGTTTGTTTTCTTTTATATTTGGTTTCTTGGTGACTGAGGAAAATCTTCTATCATTCCTAGAATTACATTGCCTTCTAGCTATGTGTAAAGACCTAAAGAACTAAGGATATAAAATGAAAAAGGAGTTTATTTTACATGTGATGGGATGTATGAATCTGACTTCATTATTGCTTTTTAAGTGCCTGCCTCATTGTGCCAGAAATATTGCATTAAGGGTTTGGTTTGTGTGGATAGAATGTGCCAGCCTTATTATTTCCGTATATATTTATAAAGTTCAGGACAGATAATATTCTAGCTGCTGTATGTCTGTCCTCAGGACAGTAACGCTTTGCTTTATGGAGACGTTATTTTACTATTTAGTGTAGTATTGGATGGTTCATTTTTGTAGTTTTTTGTGTATGTTTATGAATATTCTTACATCTTGGTTTTTAACATCAACGGACCATATTCCATGGAGGCAATTACACTGGCATTTTATTTTTATGGTGTTGCTCTCTTCATTATGCCCGTTTGTCACCTCCAAGAACAAGGCATGCTCTCATCTTTGTTCAGGTCTAACTTGGTGTGTTGTGGTGGTCTTGTAAAGTTTTCCTTTTACAGATTTTACAATCTTTATGACATTTACTCCTAAGGTTTATGTTAATTTGCTGCTACTATAAATGGGATTTTCTTTAGCAGTGTATCATGTGGTTACTTTTTATGGGCAGAAAAGCTACTAATTTTATATGCTAATTGTATTTTAATAAGTTCTATTTTTTCTTTCCTTTTTAATTTACAACATAAAGTAATGTTTTAATACGGTGTTTACACACACACACACACACACAC
>NC_034611.1:23416869-23427978 GCF_900095145.1 Mus pahari | reverse complement strand
CACACACACACACACACGCACACACACACACACACGCACACACACACACACGCACACACACTCATTATAATTTCTTCATTCTTCATCTCCAGTCTTCGTCCTGTTCCTTTTGCTCTCCTTCCCTCTCCCGAGCTGGCTTCATTGCTTTCATGTCGCATGTATTCCATTAATCCATCTTTCCCCTCCTCAATTCCCGTAAGATCTCTTCCTCCTCTTTCACAGTGAATCAGAAGTCAGTATGTGAGGAAAAAAAAATCACTTCTTTTTCTGACTCTGGCTTGTATCACTTAACATGATTTCCAGTTGCATCCACTTACTTCAAAATGTCACAATTTCACTTTTCTTTATGCTTATATAAAAGTTTATTGTGTACATACACCACAGTTTATTTATCTGTTGAAATACTGTTAGATATGTAGATATCCCAAAAAATGTCAGTTGTTGAGCAATAAACAAGGGTGTGTAACTATTTCTGTGGTATGTTAACTTTATACTAAGGGTAATATAGGTGGGTTGTATGATTGATATACATCCTAAGGTGCGTGTGTGTGTGTGTGTGTGTGTGTGTGTGTGTGCATAAAATTGCAAACCTCAACACTGACATCCAAGGTGGTTTTACCTGTTTATATTCTTACTTAAATTGCATATGGTTTCCATTTTCCCAGTATCTTCACCAGCATTTGTTGTTATTTGTTTTCTTTATGATAGCCATTCTGACTGAAAAGAGAAGCATTCCTAAAGCATTTTCATTACTTATTAACCATTTGTACTTCTTTTGAGCATGGTCTATTCAGTCTATTATTCCATTGATTGGTTGGACAACTTGATTCCCTTTGTGCTTAAAATCATCAGTTCTTTATATATTATGTGCATTGCTCCCATATATGTCGCTGGCAAGAATCTTTCCCAGTTCTGCAGGCTGTATCTTCACTCCGGTGATCACTTTCTTTGCTCTGGAAAGCCTTTTAGTTCCATGGCACTTCATCTATGTATTTTGGGATTGCTTCCTCTGATGGAGTTCAGTTTGGAAAGTCTTTGCCTATGCTCCTGTCTTGCCCAGTATCTTACTTACAGCCTCCTCTAGTATTTCAAAAGTTACAAGTCATTCATCAAGGTCTTTGAATCATTTTAAATTGCTGTTTGTGAATAGTGAGAGAGATTGATCTCTAATATTGATCTTTCTGGGTAGGATTGCCTTGGTTTCTGGGGTGCTTTTATACTTCCATATAAATTTAACAATTGTGTTTTCTAGTTTTGGGAAGGATGTCACTGGTATTGGTGTCATTGAATCTGTAGATCCTTTTCAGTAACATAGACATTTTTTTTTTTTTTACAGTATTAAGCTTGTCAATTTGTATTCATGGGAGAATTTTTCTATTCATTTTTTTTAAAGGCATGTGCCACCATGCCTGGCTGATTTATTTATTATTATATGTAAGTACACTGTAGCTGTCTTCAGACACACCAGAAGAGGGCGTCAGATCTCATTATAGATGGTTGTGAGCCACCATGTGGTTGCTGGGAATTGAACTCAGGACCTTCGGAAGAGCAGTCAGTGCTCTTAACCACTGAGCCATCTCTCCAGCCCTTCTATTCATTAAAAATTTTTTTTTTTTTACAAATTTCTTTCTCTAGTGTATCAAAGTTTCTATTGAATATATCTTTTTAATTTCTTAGTCAACTTTATTCCTAGATATTTTATACTGTTTAAAAGGGTAACATGAGTGGAAAATTTTTCCTGACTTCTTTTTTTGTAAACTATTTTTTTGGTATTGATAAAGTTTATTGATTTATGCATGATTTTGGAGGTCTTATTTACTGTTTTTTTTTTGCTCTGAAGAGACACCATGACCAAGGCAACTCTTAAAAGAAAGAATATGATTGGGGGCGTGCTTACAATTTCAGAGGTTTAGTCTGTTATTGCCATGGTAGGAAGCAGACGGATGTAGTCCTAGAGCTGTAGCTGAAGCTTTACATTCTGATCCACAGGTAGCTGGTGGCAGCAGTGGGGTAGACATTGAGTTTGATGTGGGCTTTGGAAACCTCAAAACCTACCTCCAACTTCCTCCACTTCTTCCAAAAAGGCCACACCTCCTAATTCTTTCCCCAAAATTTACAGCAACTGGGAACCAACAATTCAAGCACATGAGGCTACTGGAGACATTCTCATTCAAACTTCCACATTGTACTCCTTGACCCCATAGTCTTAACATAATGATAAGCATATTCAGTCCAACTTCAAAATTCCCATAGTCTTTCAGTTTCAAGGCAGTTCCAAATTCTAAAGTTTCTTCTGAGACTCAAGGTAAACTTCTAACTGTAACCCCTTGCAAAATAGATAGATAGATAGATAGATAGATAGATAGATAGATAGATAGATAGATAGATAGATAAATGAGGTCACATACTTCCAACCTACAGTGTTGCAGAGTATCCATTACCATTTCCCAATGGAGAAATACCCTCACAAAGAGGGCATAGTAAAGAAATACTAGACAGAAGCAAGCCTGAAAACCTGCAAGGCAAATTGCAAATTGTGTCTTAGATGGGTTTTTAGATCTCCAATTCCTTTTAACTTTGTTAACTGCAACAAACTTCTCTCTCTCTCTCTCTCTCTCTCTCTCTCTCTCTCGCAGCTCTCCTTGGCAATTCTAGCATCTAAAACATCTTGGGGTTTCCAACTCAATTCAGATTTCATCCTCACAGCTTCATGCAGTGGAACTCCATGCAAGGACTACCCTGTGAAATGCCTTGTGTCAATGGAGGAAAATTACATAACCCCTTTTCTATATCCTTTTTAAAATTCTAAACCATGTTGTTGCTAAAGTTGCTAAATTCTGTCCTCTGCTTGAGGTGAAACCTGGCCCTACTTGTAGACAAATCCCTTGGGCTCATTTCCTTCAAAGAATGCAGGGTGTTCTGGATTGAGCATGCCCTAAGGGTAGGACACCTTTATTCAATTTTGTATCAGGTCTAAGCTTTTTATCACCAGTGAGCTCAGGACTTGACTCTGAAATTATATTTCCAGATGCTCCATTTCTTTTCAAACTGTCATTTTTATATTTGTCTTCATCCAGCTTGCACCTTTTCATTGTAGATCTGCAAATGAGTAATTGCAGATAACCACATGACACAGTCAATATTAGGCTACTTCGAAATCTCTGCCAATGAAATTAATCCTCGGGTTGACTCATAGGACAAAGGCAAAATAGAGGCACGTTGTTTGCCAAATATCAGAAGAATGATCTGTAGCCCAGCTGATAATATTAATAATGCTCCCCTCTGAAAGCTCTTGAGCCAGGTCTCCACACTATCAGCGCTCCTGTCTTTCATGTTCATGCCTGCCAAGGTACCTTATCACTGCTTTAGCCTTATACCAACTGCTACTATATTAGTTACTGTCTTATTGCTCCAAAGAGATACTATAACTAAGGCAACTCTTATATAAGAGAACATTTAATTGTAGGCTTGCTTACAGTTTCAGAGGGTTAGTCCCTTATCATCATGGAGGGAAACAGACAGGTAAGCAATAAACATTCACACCTTTGCCTGGATAACATTTTGTAGCTACTCTCACCTTCTTCCTCTACTTTCCCCTGCCCACCCCCCCCCACTTATTTTTCTGTCTCTCTGTGTGTGCCTTTCATACACAGTCATCGAAGCAATATAAAACTTCTCCTCCCCTTACCATTTCATTTATATTATAGTGTATAAAATGAAATTGTATAGCAATGTAATGTGATGTGTGTTTGTGCTCTAAATTCGATTATGGAGCTTTCCAAAAACTGGTATAGTGACATATAATTGTTGTACATTAAATTTTGTGTAATTCTAATGCACAGGTTGATAAAATTTGATATCTGTACATATCCATGAAACCATAATCATTGTAGTCATAATATCTGTCACACCTATCCATTGTACGCACTCATTTTTTTCGGGACCATTTTTAATTACATCCTCTCAATCTTTCATGCATCTTCACTTTCACTTCATAGCATTCTTGGTCTTCTTCAGACTCCAGGCTCCACTTACAGCTATTGATCATCTAGGATCATCACAATTGCTTCTTAGCCTTGGAAGGAATTCCTGTTAGAACTCATCTACTTTCCTACTATGGATAATACAGTAGCTAAATTGACAGCAATGCTAATGCTTTTGTTCTGATGTTTGTCACTCTTCTTTTTTTTCTTCTTGGAAGTGTGTGTGTGGGCATCGTTGTGGTACTCATATGTGTGTGTTTATGTACATTGTATACATAGAGGTATGTGTGGATGATGCAGGGTGACTTGGAAGGTCTTCCTCATTTTTCTCTACTCTTTCTATTGAGTCAGTGCCTTTTACTTCATACAGAGCTTGCTGACTTGGCCCATGTAGGTAGCTGTCCTTCTGCAGGGATCCCCTTTCTCTATGTCCCATGTATTGCAGTTATAAGTGGGCAAACTTGCCCACTGAACACTGACATATGTGCTGGGAATTTGAAGTTTCATTCTTATGTTTGTGTGACATGCACTTCATTCATAGAACTGTCTTCTCATATTATGTAAATATATGTGCATATATGTGCTCCCAGATGCAAATTCCTGTGCATACATGTAAGCTACAGGATATCAAAGGTCCTACCATGACTCTCTGATTTATTTCCTTGAGAAACTTTCTCACTGAGCCTGGATCTTGGTTCACATCCACCAATCCCAATGATTCTCTTGACTCTGTCTTCCACAGCACTCAGGTTGTATATGTACATGACCATGTCTGGCTTTGTGAGTACTGTATTTGAACACAGGACCTTGGGCAAGCACTATTAGCCATTATCTCATTTTTCCAGCCTCTCTGTCATTCCTCTCTCTAAGCCACATTATCATTTGTAAAGAGCATTTTTAGTGTAATTATAATTAATATTATAATTATGCATTATTAATATTACTTTTGATGAAACACAAGAAAGAAAAAGAAAATCAAGTTTCCTAGCCAAGAGCCAGTAGTAGTCAAGAGAACAACTGCTTGCACACTAACAGCAACTGACTGTTAAATTCAGGGTTGAATTTTGAGATATAGGGATACATCTTTCTGTAGGGAAGTAAGCATTCAATAAAAGCCATTGCCCTTTCAGAGCCATCGATGTCCCTTATTCGTCTCCATGATGGGCACTTTGCCTCTTTTTCCAAGAACTTAGAGAGGTCTGGGACTGTCCTTTACCCATTTAATTTTGGAAAATTTCCCAAGCTCTACTTTTCTGAAGTAACCTCAGGACAAGATTTCTGCCCGGAGGACAAAGCATATACAGCTCCTTTGTTTATGAGTTGCATAAGCGCTGGCGGGGGTGGGGTGTCCAGTGACAGAGACCAGTGGTATTGCACCACTGGCTTCTAGCAACAGATGGTCTTAAGTCTTCAGGCTGACCAACTACAGATCAAGATCTTCCACCTCCCCGGAGTTTTGCACCAAACATATGTAGCATACTAAATAAGATGCTCATGAAGATAGAAGGACTTAAGATAAAAGCTGTTCACCCTGTCCTTTCCATACATCATACTTATTTTTTTTCCCTGAAAATCATCAGCTTTATTCTTCTGTAAAGGAGAAGGTTGGACATTCTAGTCTCTGCCTCCCCAGTGCTTGAATGCAAATGTGTGCCTCCATGGCCAGCTATTGTTAAAAACATGTAGACTATGGTGATGAAACTCAGGCAAGTACTTTACTGAATAACCACCCGTAAGCCTTTATACAGCATATTATAATTAGGAGATGGCGTAGTAGAATTTGTACTTCATCTACACTATTGAAACTGCTGAGTTGCATAGCTTATAGTCTTATTTATTTATTCATTTTTTAATTTATTTTTTCATTGATTCATTTGTTTGTTTGTTGAGACAAGGTGTCTCTATGTAGCACAGGCTGTCCTCGAACTTGCAGTGTTGCTTTGGTCTGTTCAGTGCTAAGACTAAAGGCTTGTGCCACCAGGCCCAGCTTTCGAAGCTGATGCGGAGAAAGCAAGGAGGGAAAGCAAAGCCATCCTCTTCTGGAACATTGCTGCTCTCTCTCCTTCTCATATGTCACTTTGTGTTCAGTCCCAGCAGCATGTGCTCCAGGCTCACACTGGGAAGTGGGCAGAAACGTCGGTCCCATGCTTACTCAATGGGTTGCCAAAGGTCTTTCTCCAGCCATGTAGGGCTCTTCCCTCTGTCTACAAACATGACTGTGTGACTTTGTGGGGTCCCATAAGGCACTGCTCATTCCTTTTCTTTTAAGGCTTCTTGATACCAGGAAGCAGTTCTTGTGTGCGTGTCTTCCTTCGTACACTGCAGGCCTCTGTGGAACACAGAATGTTTACCCCTCTAATTCCAGCAGCTGGTGCTTAATAATGGTGACTTAAAGAAATTAAAGAGGGAAAAGGTTAATTAAATGTTAGTGGCTTCACAATATTAAATAAGCAAAATTAAATGACGATTTTTTTTCTTACCTTTACAGATTGGTATTTATTCATTTATTTTTGCTTCCACTTTTCAAAATCAAAGGACAGAAAAATCATTCTATATCTTTTAAGTTGTACTGCTTTTCTTAATGAAAGAAGTTAACGAAGCTTAGAACATTCCAAGTTGGTGATATATTCTATGGTCCATTCTGATCAAGTGTAACAGTCTAGTCAACAGAATCTCTACTTCTGTGTGACCATTATTCCCATACATGATGAAAAGTCGAACTACAAGTCTACTATCTATCAACTCTACACACTCCTGTGTCTCTCCACTCACCCCAGTTGGCCTGCATGCTGTTTCTGTAGGTTTGAGTAGAAAGGAAGACAGAAGAGACAAACCATGCAGTCAACCATGCAGTCAACCATGCAGTCAACCATGCAGCCCTGAAGTTCCGATTCTCATGTCAAACCATGCAGTCAAACCATGCAGCCCTGAAGTTCTGGTTCTCATGGTCTCTTGCTTCATTTAGGTTGGTCATGAAAATTCTGGCCACCAAATATATTATGGCACACTCTTCCACCACATATGGAACTGCAAATAGAAACAATCCTCGAAGCAAGTGAATTTGTGACATGTTCTGTGGCACAGTGAAGTCAAGCCATGTGTGTTTACCAACACGTTTGCCTGCTGGGTTATTAAGGCCATCTCTGTTATCCTTTCTCATTCTGTGTGCCCTAGGGGCTGTGTCTTTCTAACTCTGCTCACCCCTCTCATTCTCACCTTTAAATGACTGCTTCACATTTCTAACATTAGATTGAGTCCATTAAAGCTTGGCTCTGATGCAGGAGCCAGACTTACATAAGTCTTGGCACAATTAGGTGTTTAATAAATGTATGGAAGAATGATGTCACTTGTTCCTGAGACACTCCCTTTTAACTGCCTTTTACAATACCCCTTGTCTCACTTCAGCATTTCTTGCTGTATTTTCTGCTCCTGAGACACTCCCTTTTAACTGCCTTTTACAACACTCCTTGTCTCACTTCAGCATTTCTTGCTGTATTTTCTGCTATTCCCTCTTGGCTAGTTTGACTCCTCTTAAGCAGACAGAGCTGTCCTCTCTACTTGACCCTGCTGAACTCCACTTCTGGACTGCTCTTTAATCATATCTCTGTCTTGAATCCCTCCTTAAGTATAACAGACAATTCAAAAATGTGTCCTGCAATAATCCTGTCTTTCTGTGAATCCAATGGCACATTTTCTTTTCTTTCCTTTTTCTTCCTTCCTTCTTTCTTCTCTCCCTCCTTCTTTCCCTCCACCCTCAGTCCTTCCTTCCCTCTGTCTGTCTGTCTACCCATCTGTTTTTCTCTCTCTCCCTTTTCCCTTCCTCCCTCCTTCCCTCCCTTCTTCTTCCCCCCTCTCTGTTTTTTAAGACATAGTTTCTCTTTGTAGCCATGACAATCCTGAAACTTATTCTGTAGACCAGGTTGGCTTTGAACTCAGAAAGATGAATCTGTCTTTGACTCTCGAGTGCTGGGAGTGAATATGTCACCACTGCCTGACTCCTCTCCTCTCCTCTCCTCTCCTCTCCTCTCCTCCCCCTCCTCCCCTCCCCTCTCCTCCCCTCTTTTCCTTTCCTTCCCTTTCCTTTCACCTTCTCTCTTCCTTTCATTTATTAACATAGCTTTTATCCTCTTTTCCTTTCCTTCCCTTTCCTTTCACCTTCTCTCTTCCTTTCATTTATTAACATAGCTTTTATTAGCATTTATTCATTATACATAATAGTGAGTTCTATTAAGACATTTTTTAATAAATATCTGTAATATACTATGATCACATTTACTGTCACATAGCCTACTGTTAAGGGGGTGCTATGTTAAATGAGGAGTTAAGATGCAGGGACAATCTGTACTAATGTTTAGGATCATGCAGAGGACATCTGGCTATTGTATTCCATCAGTCATATCGATTGGACTCAAGGATATCTATTTTATATCCCAATACTATGCTTATTTTGCTCTAGATTTGGGAATTGGGAGCTCTTCTGTTGATTCCTTGGGTCTTGGGCCATGACTTTTATTTGTCAACACTCTCTTATTTCTCTCCTATTCCTGGAAATCCTCTTATTCTTTCTAACTCCTAGCTTTTCTTCTACTTTTAAGTCTGTTTTTGGTGGATCATGGAGTCTAGCTAAGATGTCCATGGGTGACAGCACATTTTTGTGCTCACTGGCATGTGTGTACTTAATGTCTTTCTCCTAGTATAACTTTTTTTTGTACATGTCATGCCTTGGACCTCCGGATATTTGGTACTACTTAAGTCCTCCTTCCTAGTGTCACGTGCCAGGACTCAGTACTTCCTTGGTCCATCACACACAATCAAAAGAAAGGGAGATTTGTCAATGAGGTCTATGGGAAAGAAGGAGGTTTTCTTCTTTAATGTAACTTTTACCTTCGTTACTATCCATCTATCCATCCATCCATCCATCCATCCATCCATCCATCTATCTATCATCTATCTGTCTGTCTGTCTATCTATCTATCTATCTATCTATTTATCTATAGAGATAGAGATAGAGATAGAGATAGAGATAGAGATAGAGATAGAGATAGAGATAGAGATAGAGATAGAGATATAGACAGTAAGTATATGGAGTAGTCATATAGCCTGTTCAGTTTCTTCTGTTATTAACATCTTATAGCATTCTTGCCACAATTGATGAACCCAATTAATAATATGGCTCTTAGCTCCACCGCATATATGATACCAACATTTCCTGGATCTTAATCCAATGTGCTATTTACTGTAACAATACCATCTCAGATACTATATTACTTTTAGTTGAGATAACAATGGGGGAAAGAAACTCTCTCAACCAATCCTATGCAGGATCTTATGCATGGAGCAAACATTCTCCATATCGTAGTGGTTGTTGCTCACTTGTAGCTCTTCCTCTAGGACTGGGACCATGTGGAATTTCCCCTGTTCACAGTGATGGACAAACTGTTGTTGTCATTTCTGTGGTCTCATTCAGACAAAACCATATTCTTCACATTTCGTGGGTGAATTTTTCTCTGTGGTTCCTAAGAGGCATTCTCTAGCAGCAGGCAGCCTGTCTCTTTTAATCTTTTGGTCTCTCCTTCAGTAATTTTCCCTGAGCCTTAGTTGTCAGAATTGTGTTGGAGATAGTTGGGCAGTACACAGTTCTTATTCTCTGCATTTTGACCAGTTTTGGATCTCCATAATATTTCCCATAAAGTACAAAAAAGAGGCTTCTATGGGGATGGGTGAGAGCTACCCATGTCTGTAGATATGAAGATTCATAATTAGAATACAGTTAGTTACAAATTGGATTGGTTTAGGAAAATGGCAGTAGCAGGTTCTCCCCTCAACTCTATGGCATCTCTAGTTATGGATTATTGATAGAATTACAGAACTAGGCATGAATTCCCTCCTATTGATCAGGTCTGATGTCCAACTAGGCAGTTACCCACAGTGTAAAAGTGCCACTATGGCCTCACTGAGAATTCTGAGATCCTTGGTTTCTGATGGTGCCTGGGGTCACAGATTGGTCATCGCAGTAGCATATGGAAGAGTGTCACCACCCTACAAAGCCTATATTTTACTTGTACCTCACTTTGTATTTTCAGCTTCTTGGAATCCAGGATGGACTTACTGTGTCTGTAGTCTTACCCTTCCCAGGCCGTCATTAAAGAGAATCTTCCATGCGGTTTACTTACAATACGAAACCAGTTGTATTTCCAGTACAAACCCTACCGTGTCTTTGATCATCATATTTTAAACTGAAAACAGACCAAAGGTCTTGATATTGAATTTTACAAAATATATCTTCATACATATCTGCTTGTTTTTTTCCATTTCTCAAATCCTTTGTTCCCCCAGAGGGTTTTCTACTACCCCATGGAACACTTACTGTCATGTTCTTTCCCCTAGCCTAAATACACTGTCCATCAGATTTGACAAGGCATGCTCACCTTTTAGGTCCCAGCTTCAAAGCTTTTCAGACTTTACCTTCCAAATACTCCTGTTAGGTTTTTTAAACAATTTATTTTTTTTAATTTTATTTATTTTTATTTATTTATTTATTTTTATTTATTTATTTTTTAATTTTTATTTTTTTATTTTTATTTTTATCTGTTTACAGCCCTAAATCAAACTCCTATTTTCTAGCAACTTTATTTCACCCTTTCTTCAACATTTTATGGAATACTGACATTTTCCTCCAATTATTTCACCTTTCCTTAAATATTTTGAGGTATGAGCTGTGTCTTAAAATCTTTAATCTCCAACAGTGTTATGCCTATCTAGTAATGGATGTTCCATAAATACTCATTGAATGAGTAAGTGAATGCCTCACTAAGGATGATATCCTCCAGATACATCCATTTGCCCATGAATTTCATAAATTCATTGTTTTTAATAGCTGAGTAGTACTCCATTGTGTGAATGTACCACATTTTCTGTATCCATTCCTCTATTGAGGGACATCAGGGTTCTTTCCAGCTTCTGGCTATTATAAATAAGGCTACTATGAACATAGTGGAGCTTGTGTCCTTATTACCAGTTGGAAGATCTGGATATTGCTGGGTCCTCTGGTAGTACTATGTCCAATTTTCTGAGGAACCGCCAGACTGATTTCCAGAGTGGTTATACAAGCTTGCAATCCCACCAG
>NC_034611.1:23412192-23415744 GCF_900095145.1 Mus pahari | reverse complement strand
ATCCATGAGCATGAGAGATCTTTCCATCTTCTGAGATCTTCAATTTCTTTCTTTAGGGATTTGAAGTTCTTATCATACAGATCTTTCACTCCCTGAGTTAGAGTCACACCAAGGTATTTTATATTATTTGTGACTAGCTACCTCCACAGCAACACCACATGAAATGCGTGCCGTATCACGTTCACTCAATCATACTGTAATTTCCTACTCAAACTTTTAACAAAATATCTGAAGGTCACTTGAAAAGAATGGGCTGAAATCTGAAATAAATTTAATTTATATAGTACATATGATGTGTACACAGACATGATCAAATAATACCATGGTAGTGAACCTTGATAATGTATGTCAGAGCTATTAAGCATTAGCCCGGAACATTGGTATTGCTATGAATAGCTGCAGTGTATTGCATGAAATTTATGTTCTCATTATATAGTGACTGTTTATATGGGAGAAGATATTAACCAGAATACAATCATTATCATCATCCATGTTGATAAAAGGAACCATGGCTCTGTCGTATGTCATTTGCTTCAAAATCCTTAATAAGGAGCCTCAGTAAAATATTCTTGAGAATCCCCATTTTATATTTTGTAAGGTTGAAAATGAACTTGGATCTGCCTGTGGGTTCTGTTTCTAAAGGACATTGTTCCAGGATAGGATTTGCTACATTCGGCTTGGAGATATTTGTCTCTGTGTACTGGGATCAACTCCCCCGTGAATGAACTGTTGCAGTTTGGATGGTGGGAAGAGGGAGATTTTTAAACTCTTTCTTCCCCACCCCGCTTCTCTCTTTGCCCATCCCACTCCTCCTCCTCCTCCTCCTCCTCCTCTGCCTCCTCCCATCTTCCATTGTTCTGCATTGTTCTGCCATTGTTCAGAATGCTGTGGATAGAATATCAAATATTCAAAGACATGGATGAATTCTGAATTTATATCATAAGTAAAAGTAAATAACATGAAGTCTCTTTGCATGACACTTTTCCGATTTGTTTTGTTTTGTTTTGTTTTTTCCTAGTCAAGGTCTCTCTGTGTAGCCCTGGGTGTCCTGGAACTCACTCTGTAGACCAGGCTGGCCTTGAGCTCATATCAATCCAGATCCAACTGCCTCTGCTTCCCAAGTGCTGGCATTAAAAACGCGCAGCATCACTGCCTGGCTTTTACAACACACTTGAAAAGGTAAAACTATAAATACAGTAAGCAAAGCTAGGTTTCCAATAACTTGAAAACAAAGTGAAAGACAGATACAAACAAGCCTCCACATGTGTGCAGTCCCTGCTGGAGGCCCAGGACTGTCTGAGATAGGGACCAGTTGGCCTGTCACACAAGCACTCTCTGTTCCAAGTGTTTGCCCCTTGCTGGCAGGCTGTTTTAAAGGCACAGATCTGTGGGCACATAGTGTATTGCAACAGTTGAGTCTCTGGTGTTTTAAACGACGATAGGCCCTTGTCTCTGATTCCTGAGGCTTAGGACATTTCAGTATTTGAAACAGATATTTTGATGCCCCGGAGTTGCCCTAGGAGCTTCAGTTGTGGAAATGACAAAAGGATTAGTGGAAGTTCATGGTGTAGGCAGTTGCCACTTCAGATTTCTCAGCACAGCAAGTCATAAAACCATCTGAAAAGATCGTGTAATTTAAAATAATGAATCAAAAGCAGTTGAGGGCTGGAGAGATGGCTCAGCAGTTAAGAGCTCTGACTGCTCTTCCGAAAATCCCGAGTTCAAATCCCCGCAACCACATAATGGCTCACGACCATCCGTAATAAGATCTGATGCCCTCTTTTGGGTTATCTGAAGACAGCTACAGTGAGTGGGGTCAGAGCGAGCAGGGCCTAAGCAAGAGCTGGAGAGTTGTCTCAGTGGTTAAGAGCACTGACTGATCCTCCAGAGGTCCCGAGTTCAAATCCCAGCAACTGCACAGCAACCACACAGTAACTCACAGCCATCTGTAATGAGATCAGATGCCTTCATCTGGTGTGTCTGAAAACAGCTACAGTGTACTTACATATAATAAATAAATAAATCTTTAAAAAAATATTTTTTAAAAAAAAAGCAGTTGAAATGAAGATGGCCTCTACAAACCTTTTGAGAGTTTTCCTCTCAAAATAATGATTAGCGCCGTGCCACACGGAGAGAAACCCCCCCACCCAACCTCCCACACATGTGTGCCATTTTATTTTTGTGAATCACTTCCAGAGTTTAAAGATGTGAACTACATCTATGGTTCACTTAGAAAAAAATGAAGATTCAACTGTACTGTTCTTTGTCTTTTAATTATATGCTAATTTCATCTTCATGACTTAAAAGAGTTAATGCCATATAAATGAGAACTCATGATCTTTATAATAAAGAGGTACTTGGGAATTCTTGGTTCAGTGTTTTTCTTGATTGTGTTTTTAGAAGAAAACCAATAGACTGTAGCAAGAGAGGCCACAAAGATCACTGTGTTCCTTTAGTACCCATAGCTTGCTTGCATTGGAGTTTCCAGCAGGTTCTTGTTTCTGCTTTCCAAGCTAACATAAGCCTTCTGAAACAAATTATATTGCCAGACACTATAGCCTTTTCTCCAGTGTTGGGCATGGGAGTTTGCCTCTTTTCTGTTCTAATGACAATCATTCTTCCCTCATCATACATTGGATAAAAGGTGGTAGTTAAGCTGCAACAATTCAAGTACAACCCTTTCTGCACTCATGTTCTTTCAAGGATTCTAGAATGAGAAAATATGCTGGGGCCATGTCTGCCTATTCAAAACGGATGGCTAGTTTTTTATATAAAACAGATATATAAAATATCCCATGGCATCTTTCTGTATCATCTGTTCTGCATTATTTTTCAGGCTTCACATCATTTTTATGTATCATTTCACATGCACCTTGCCACCACAACAGTTGAATGGGCATATATCATTCTAATAATTTATGGATGATGGTTCAGTTCAGAGAATTGCAGTAAATGTGTTCTACAGACACATATTTAGGATGTAGGATCAGAAAGCTAAGCTTCCATTTTTAATATATGAGCCTGATTGCTGGCAGCCAACCACGAATAGTGATACTATCATAATGTATGATGTTCTGGTGGTACTAGATAACATTTTGAACTTCTAATTCTCATTGTTAATCTCTTGATGGCAGGAAATCCCATTGCTATACTTCCTTCTGGTTTCTTCTTAATCTCATTTTGCAACAGGAACTTTAAGATTTGACCTAGATACTATTATTAAAACATGGCCTTGTTTCCTTTTTCTAGAATGAATACAAATGTAATTTAGTGTTACTGCCAACCTATTCAAGTCTTATTTTTTTACTGATCCTGTGACTGCGTTTATATCGTCAAAGATCTTAAAGCTGTTTCTATTCCTCTGGCAAAAGCTATGATTAGAATGGTTAAGAGCCCACTTTTGCCTTATCATGAGCTTGCTTTGAGATGGAGGATGATGCTGTCAGTCCTTAAGGTTTTAATGTTTCTATAGCGATTTCTATAAAGTCCTGCTTCTTTTTTTATTTTTTAAATTTTTTTTTATTTTCTTTATTTACATTTCAAATGCTATCC
>NC_034611.1:23394486-23411297 GCF_900095145.1 Mus pahari | reverse complement strand
ATTTCCAGAGTGGTTGTACCAGCTTGCAATCCCACCAGCAATGGAGGAGTGTTCCTCTTTCTCCACAACCTCGCCAGCATCTGCTGTCACCTGAATAGATTCCATCTCACACCAGTCAGAATGGCTAAGATTTAAAAGTCCTGCTTCTTAAGAGGCATCCCTGTTCCCCGTCTCTCTGCCCGTATTCTCCCCTCTGCATATAGGTCCTTGTGTCTTCATAGTAAATCATAGCCTTTTAGAGAGGCCTCATGGGTGTCTTTTACTCCCACTTTTCAGAAGCTGAGGTAAAAAGTCCCACATCTCTTCAGTGCTTAGGAAGTTATACGTTTACTGGATATCAGGTAGTCAACCATCGTATAATCACACACATGGATGCAAATTTGATTTTTCTTCCACAGAGATCCAGAGATTCCTTTCACTTCCCTTTTTAAAAGAAACTGTCTCCAAGATTTGCAGCACAGTTAAACAACTAAACAATTTTATTTATTTATTTATTTATTTATTTATTTATTTATTTTTGCATTCTGCCAGTACTGTGAACTCCAGGAGAATGAACATAAAAGGGCTTGGTCAATGCTGATGACTGGATCCCCAGTAGCAGAATAAGAAAAAGAAAGGTTAACATTTAGAAAGAATACTATTGGTTTAATTGTAATGAAATCACGTATGCTGTACTTGGTACAATTTAGAACATCTGAGAATCTTGTAAGATTCTCAAAAGTAAGCAAGTACCAAATATATAAAATCCAAGAATCCCATTTTCAGCTCACTCTGTACCCATGAAATGAAAAGGTGTCTGCTGTCCCCTCTTCGGGAACCTTGAGCATGTGACCTGCACGTGATGCCCGACTCTCCTCTGTCGTTTCAGCTGGTCATGTTTGTGCTGCAGCTGGGCAGTGCCACATTCCTGCTCACAGAGCCTGTGATCAGTGCCATGACCACGGGGGCAGCCACCCATGTCGTGACGTCACAAGTCAAGTATCTCTTGGGGATCAAAATGCCGTATATATCCGGACCACTGGGATTCTTTTATGTGAGTTTTCTAAGTGTCTCTGTTGTTTATATGATCTGGGTATATGTTTCACAAGATTCAGTTTAGCTTACTATAGTACCGAGAGTTTTCTGTACCGCAGAAAGTTGGGTTTAAAATTTTAAAATAATAGGATGTTTTAGATAAGATTGGGGTTATGAAACTAGTTTAATGAGTGCAACTTACTGATTTTGGAAATCATTACTTCTAGTGAATAATTGAATATAAGTTGGGTGTTTAGTGAGAAAAAAAATAGCTAGGTGGTTTGGGGAGTCAGATCTGTTGCCAAGTTCTAATGAAATCCATCTACCAGGCTTTTGATCCACTCTATCACATTCTTTCAGAACTGTGAACTCCAGTAGGGATCAAAACAGAGGTGTGGTTGGTCGTGGTGACTGGAGCCCAGTAGCAGACAATCGGCTACTAAAAGCCGTCTGAATTCGAGAGGAATGACTGACCAGTTTCAGCATATTTCCATAATAGCATCCTAGCGCTCTTGTTTTCTTTGGAGACTTGACTTAAACTTCGTGACTGCTTAGGACTTTGCATTCAGCTGGAACTTTATAACAACTACAGCAACTATTCGAGTAACAGACTTCATGGCCAGTAGACTTCATTTTACTTGGGTTAATACTGTGTTCTAGTTTTAATGTTTTGTAGCAAGAGTTGTGTCACCCTTAGTCTTAAAGCTAGTTTTCTGACTAAGCACCCAGGTATATGGAAGTACAATAACCTACTGGTTGAATTTCTGTTTTGGAGACAATTGCTGGTACGTCTCACTTTTCTGTGCCCTGGCAAGGATTCACTTCATTGCATATCGTCATCTATATTATTGATTTTCTTCTTCTTTTTTCCCTCTCATGTGTATGTGTTTTCTCATATGTGCAGGCACATGTGTGAGGCATGTGTGTGTATGGGGAGGCTACGTTTGACTTCAGTTGTTTTCTTCACTTGCTTTCTACCTTCTTCACTGGGACAGGGTTTCTCCCCGAAACCAGCATTCATGAGCATGGTTTATTTAGCTATCTGGTTTGCTCTAGAAATCCTTTCTCTGTCTTCTAAACATTGGAATTACAAGCAGAACCTCCTTACTGACCTGGCATTTATAAGATTTAGGGATCTGCATGACAGGCGCTTTAACTTCTGAGCCATCTCCTGAGCCCTACTGATTATTTAAAACAGATTTCCAGTTTTAGAATTACTCTTATCAAGATGGTATAATGCTGCCATAAAATTCTATCTAGAAATTTCAACATATTTCACTCCACCTTTATTATTGCTAAGTCAGGTTGTTACTGGTTTTTTCCCCCTATTTTGGACATGCCAACCAGTGGTACAGCTGGACCTAGGATGATAGTGAAAGGATAAGTTCTGGAATTATAGTATAATCTTAGAAATAAAAGGAAGAAAAGATTCTAAATACTGTGCATACACATAGGGAAAACTTAATATAGACCTTGGTTTATTTGTTTGTTTTTTAAGAGTGAGAATAAGGGAGATACACAGAAATTCTCCTTAATGGCATTGTATACATGTAGTGTTTGGCACATTTGCTTATGCATTATGCTTATGCATTTCCACATATGTAAAGCAGAAATGATCAAATACACAGAAATAAACACAACTTGGAATGTGTGTTATGAAATAAAAATAACCAGCTTGATGTTTGGAACAACAGAGTATCAATTGTATTAAAGACCTTTTCTCAGGTAATAAAATAGTGAGAAAGACAGTAATTGGTGGTATGGTGGGTGCTGCACGCCGGGTCTGGAGTTTTGTTGCTTAGGTAATATCTGGCTCAGTGATTCATTCATTGCAAGAAAGCTTAAAATCAAAACAAGAAAACTGGAACTGCGCCTGGAAGCAACATAATCCCGTGCTCCAACTCAAACAAAAGCAGACCAGAGTAGCTGTAAGCTATTAGATGACAGGCTAAGAGTGAAGACCTTCGGGGACTCCCAGTCTACAGGACAAAACAGAATTGGAGAAGGTTCTGCCTTGACCTGCCTGGGAATCGACTGTAAATCCACACGTGTGCAGAGTGGAAAACACACATGGGTTAGAACTGAGCCCCTCTTGCGCATTTCCACGTATAGAGGTGATCAGAACATCTTTGTTTTCAGAAGTGTGATAAAGAAACAGGCCACACTGACTTGGGAATGACATTGCTCCTGCTACCCCAGCTGTTACTGTGTGGACACGCTCACTGGAGCATTCTGGATGTGACTCTACTCTCCCACTTTTTTTTTTTTTTTTTCTTGCGAGGTAAACTGCAGGTTACTTTATCTTATCCAGATCAAACATCGTGGCACCTTTGAAGGTCTTCTGTAAGATCCTACACTGAGACTGACTCACAGCTTGGCGTGTGTATAGGTTGCAGATTTTAAATTCACAGTATTCAGCTACTGGAAGATGCAATACTTTTTTTCGGATAGAACAATTTAAAAATACTTTAACCCTTACTGCCCTGTGTCAGAGGACACTGTGCTTACAGAATGGTCAGAAGGGAGGGTACTCTGTTCTCGGGCAGCGTGGTAGCACTTCTGTGTCCAAAATTATAGCAATTCAAGACTGGAATGACACAAACTAATAATCTGAGCACTTGCGAGACTAAGGGAGGAAGGAAAAATAGCATGAGTCTGAGGCCAGCCTGGAACGTATAGTGAGTTATTGACTAGTTTGAGCTATATAGTGAATTACCAGCCAACCCATAGTGCATAATATAACTATGTAAAAAGAAGAAAATGTGGTAGTTGAATATTAGTTTGAAAAGTAATCTGTTCCCAATGGATATTTTTACTGGGATAGTTGAAAAAGAGTTTCAGAACAGTTCAGTTGAATCTGGTGATCAGAATGTAAATTGGATCTTGGCCCTGATTATTTAAGTTGTACCTGAAAGAGGAGGCCTGAACTCGGCATTGTAATGCAGAGCAGATATAAAGCCATGGCCATCTGATAACTTGGGGCAATTTGCTTTTTGACTACTTCCTTCTGAGTATTTTATATCTTGTTTGAAAGCTAACCAGGTTGTGGAGGCGGGGGGGAGAATCACACCTTGTCACATAAATTAAAGTATAGAATATTTTATAAAGATGCACAATGAGCCTGTCACAAATCTTATGGTCTGGGATACTGGCTTTCATATTTAAAAATCACGTGCTCTAATTCATTCCTGCAGTATTGATCTTTACTGTCAATTTTGAGAGAAAACATCATCTTCTCCTTTTGTTCCAATCTTTTGTTTGCAGTGGATATTAGTGCCTGATGCTATAGCAGTACGTGCCCCATTGCTTCTTTCATCAGGGATGCTGAGCTGTGCAATAAAGAAAAGTCTGTTATCTAAACTGAATTGGAAACACCTCTGTCCAGTGGCCTCTCTGTGCTGGAAAATGTACTCACCTCAATGGGATACCTTTTAGCAAATTATTTAAGTCAGATCCATAAAATAAAATGCTACAGCAGTATATATACACTCTGTCTATCTCATACACACATGAACACACACACATGGATGTGTGTAATGAATATATGCTATATATATATATATATATACATATATATAATATATATAAATAATGAATATATCATGTATAATGAATATACTATATGTATACATACACATGTGAAGAGAATTTAATATAGTCACGGGATGCTGTCCAGCCAGTCCCACAACAGAAAGGCCAAGCATCTAATAGTTATTCAATCCATGAGGTTGAAGATCTTAGCTGTTTTTCAGTCTACATGGATTCCCAAAGAAGTAGGCTCTTATGCCAGGGAAGGCATGCCTCAACATCAGGATAGGTGAACTTTTCAGCAAGAGTGAGGGTAAGCAGGGAAAAAGCCAAAGTTCACTTCTTCTACGTCCTTCCTGTAGGCTGGCGCAGGAAGGTGAGGCTAGACTCTAGCTGCCCATTTTGTTGACTGATGACAATAATATTATGAAGGGTTATAAAAAAGACTGGAGCATAGCTGTTCATTAAATGGAAGCCACTGTCTTCTTACTGGTAATAATTCGATATAAAATGGCTAGGTTCTTCAAGCTCCAGATTAAGTAATAAATACTTTTAAAAGTAATGGATATTACTAGAGGTTTATGCAGATGCGCAAGATGAAGCAATAAAGTAAAGTCACACGTGTCTTTGCAGTTTAAAAAAATCACAGTGAATTGAAAATTTATAAATCTTGAAAGTAAAGATTTGTTTTTATTTATTTTATTTACTTACATTCCAAATGTTTCCCCCTTCCTGCCCCCCCTCCCAGAGTTCTTCACCTCATCCCCCTCCACTTTGCCTCTGAGCGAGTGAGCTCCCTCTTCCCCAGAATGCCTCCTTGCCCGGGGCATCAAGTCTCTAAAGGATTAAGCACACCCTCTCCCATGGTTGCCAGACAAGATAGTCTTCTATTACAACTTGCTGGGGGTCTTTGGACTAGCCCATGTATGCTATTTGGTTGGTGGATTAATCTCTGGGAGCTCCCAGGGGTCTAGGTTGGTTGACACCATTGGGCTTCTATTCTTCCAGTCCTTCCCCTAGCTCTTCCATAGGGGTCCCTGACCTCAGTCCAATGGTTGGCTGTAACTATCTGCATCTGTCTCAGTCAGCTGCTGGTAGAGCCTCTCAGAGGACAGCCATGCTAGGCTCCTGTCTGCAAGTACAACCTTGCATCAGTAATAGTGTTGTGGTTTGGTGCCTGCCCATGGAATGGATACCAATTGGGCCAGTCACTAGTTGGCCACTCCTTTAGTCTTTGCTTCATTTTTGTCCCTACATCTCTTTCAGACAAGAACAATTCTGGGCCCAAAATTGTGAATGTGGGTTGGCTCCCCCATCCCTCTACTGGGTTCTTTGTCTAACTAGCGGAGGTGGTCTTTAGGTTCCATCTCCCTGTTGTTGGGCATTTCAGCTAAGGTACCTGAAGGTCCAGCTTTACTGCTCCTGGGCATATACCCAAAAGATGATACACTATTCCACAGGGGCACATGCTTCACTATTGTCATAGCAACCTTATTCATAAAAGCCAGAAACTGGAAGTGACCCAGATGTCCCTCAACCAAACAATAGATACAGAAAAATGTAGTTCATTTACACAGTGAAATACTATTCAGCTATTACAAATGAGGATATCATAAATTTTGCAGGCAAATAGAACTAGAAGTTATCATTCTGAGCGAGGCAACACAAATCCAAACAGATATATGCATGCATGGTATGTACTCACTGATAAGTGGATATTAGCAAAAAAGTACAGAGTACCCATGATATACCCTACAGACTATAAGAAGTTAAACAAGAAGAAAGGCCCAAGTAAGAAAGCTTCAATCCCATTTAGAAGGGGGAACAAAGGCAGAGGGAGGAGTAGGAGAAAGGGGGACAGGATCAGGCATGGGGGGGAGACAGGTGAGAAGGCCAGAGGGTCAGCTGCATGAAAATATTCAGCTGCCAGAGGTGAGGGATGAGGGTAGGGGAATCCTCTAGAAACATCAGACATGAGATGTAAGAGGCTCCCAGGACTCAATGTAGGTGAAATAAATATTTTTGCTGTTAGTGAGAGCTCATCCTAAGACTTGAAGACATAGTATATTTTAAATTTTATTTCCAATTTTCCATTGATTCAGTCCTCAATCTCTTCTGCAATTATATTCTCACTTCATAAGTTATGCGCTACACTTTAATATTTTTAAGAGATTCAGAAATAGTCATGTTAGAAGGGTCACTCTGTCTTGGAGTCCCGGTTCAGCAGTTAAAGTGTCTTGTTCTGTTCTTTCTGCAGAGTCAGGTATTTGCCTCATACGTGACTTGGTTCCCTAAACACATAACAGAGAAAGCCTTAATTCTTCAGAATGAGAACTGCTTTTTAAAAACTGAAAGACGATGAAGTATGTCTTTAGTAGAAAGGGTGTCTACCCAAAGGGCATAATAAAAATGACAAAAATTCCTCGTTCATATTTGCACATGTGGATTTCCTTGAGAAGGCGCCAGTGTTGAGCCTGAACCAGCCAATGGGAAGTGTGGCAAAGCTCATTTCACCAGCCTGGCTCTATGTTTCTTCTAGACACTAATGGGCAGTTCTGTGCATTAAATCCGAGAGAGAAGGCAAAGTTGGCAACCTTTCCAATGGCCCTTCTTGGAGAGTTTTTACTTTCAGCCTTTATGCAGACTTTGAAATGGACAGTTTCTTGTGTGCCTTTACCCCAAAGTACGAGCACAGCACTTCTCTGCTTTGCTGTACAAACTGCAAAAGCAAAACCCAAGAATGTTAATAAAGTGGAATTGAAACGTCAGAAGGGAATCAGAGCCAACGAAGCATTTTCTTTTATAGAGAATGAGATCACAGCTAAGTGTGTACAAATGAAGTTTATATTTGGAGAACAAACCTCTGAAGGTACAGGCCCTCTGGGACTCCCAAGAATATACTTTGGTGGCTTAGGAACGGCCCCATTTTCTCTGCAGATACTGTGATGTTTCTGTTGTGAGTTGCATGAATGCCAGTATACCATAAAAATAACAGGCCAAGCTGAAAGGGAGAGAAGCAGAATGTTTATCTGCAGCACAATTTAATCAGCGGTGCAGTGTATAGAAATTGTGAATTTGGAGTAATTACACGGACATTTACAATATAGGTTACTTTCAAATATTAAATCAGACAGCAATATTTTTGCAGCTCAACCATCTTGGGCTTAGTGCCTTCCATCCCCCACAGTTCACTGAGAGACTGCACCACCGCAAAACTCAGTGCTCAAGTAATTCAAATTAAGCTTATTTTTCTAAACAAGGGATGGCTGGGTGCCAGGTGGGCCTTGGTATGCTTGGCTGCATGTTTGGTACAAGGGAATTTTGTGTGCCCATGTTGTCTCTAGCTGCTTGACATACCATGTTTCCCGTTCTGGCCAGAGACTTCATTTATCCCTTGAAGCAAAGCAAATGGATTTAATCCTAGTATGAGATACAGTTGTTGATCAGAAATTTAAATACATGCATGTAAAAATGTATAGAATGTTGTTTTCTCTCTCCTTTCTGATGCTTTGCTTGTATTAATGAAAATGTAACCTGAGACTGATATTCAATATTTTTTTTCTTTTATTTGGTATTTGTGTTCGCTATTTTGGGGCGTGGAATTATAAGAAGCTTATCAGCACTGATTTTTAAAGTATTTAATAATGTAATGGTATGTAGGCAAAGTTGATAGGAGGCATCCAGATCTGAGGAGCAGGGAAACTTGTTTAAACATTAGTTTGGAGATGATAAAAGATGGATTTAGAGAGCTGTGAGTTTTTCAGGAGCTTGGATTCAAATATCATCTGGTGGAAAGAAACTTTGTAGGGAGGACAGTGTTGACATAATTGAGAGGCACCTGGGTAAATGCACCAATGCTATGATTGTTTCCTTAAGAACACAGCAATCTGGAAAGGTGTTTATGACCTCGATACAGTGATAAAGAAAGCCGCACCCACCCTTGATTAAAGAACTTCTAGAGTAGATTTCTGTAACAATTTTTGCTGACAGATTCATAAGCAATGAGGATCCAGTTAGTAAACACTATCCATGTTGTCCACGAGGAGAGATATGAAGTTGGGTCGGTGGACACACACAGACTTGACAAACACAAATCTCATGTAGTTTGTTAATGAGAAATGGGTCATTGCTTCAAAGAAGTCACGTGATAAGGTGGATGGAGGTACTTGCACTTAAGGTAGTCATTCCTTCTGTCCAGATAACGTGACCTTCACAGAAACACAGAGAGCAAAGAGAGACCCATCCATGGACACAAGCTTGACGTGATGGAGGGGGCAGACAAACTAGTTCTTTTCTTAAACTCTTTTAAGTGGAAGTCAGAAACTTGGTGATTCTTTTCTCCAACTCTTGCATTTTGTTTACAAGACTTATCCCAAAACGCTGCAGGCTTTTGCCAACTCTAGCAGCATTCATCAGGATGGACTCCTCAGTAAACTCTACTCATTATGAGGCTTTACAACGGTTATCTGATCAAAATGCTTTGATGAGTCATACCTATTTCAATAGACAGTCTCCCAAAAATGTAGAGAAAGTCTCTATTTTCAGACATATATTTTCGTACAGAGATCATGCCAAATGCATTTTCTGTTACAAAGTGAGCACATGTAATAAGCATGTTTGAACGCTAGCTCTCTTGCCCTCTGGAAACAGTCCTGGCCTTGTGGTTGGTGACTAACTTACAACCATATATTTAAAATTAAGACCCATAGATTGACAGTTCTTGGTTTGTACGTACTACTGTTCAAATAGAGTGCTGACATGTAGCAAAATGTTCTGGGTTTAGTGCCACTTAGCTGCTTACCCAGTGAAATGCAACCTTTTTCCATGACAGATCCTTAGTACAGAAATCACACAGGCATAATCAATGTATGAAAGGGTTTATGTGTTTCATTTTGCGTGGAAGGATTTATTCAGGTGTTCTTTATGGTCCCTTTGTAGGTAGTCCGGAAATACTAGCAAAAGTGATTATTAATGTTATTTTCATAATATTTTAAAACACTTTAATTAACTTTTTATCTTATATATTTTATTGTAGTAACCAGGATGCTAGGGAAGGAGATATTTTTGAGTAATGGGTATTTCCAGTTGTCTGAGTATTGAGAAAAACCACCTAGTGATATTTTCTAAGCATCTGAGATTGTTGTCTTGTGTCATGAAGCTTTGTGTGGATGCTGTGGCGTTTTCTTCTGCACATGTGTGTTCCTATACAGGGTCCTAGAATCTGAGTCATAATGTGCACTGAAAACAACTGAGTGGGTGTGGCTCCAGGGAAACATTTCCTTTTAAGTTAACTGATACTATGAGGTTTTTCTGCCTTCAATTTTCTTTATTATGCAATTTTAGTTGCTATAAACATCTGATTATTTAGATCAGGTTGATCACATCAAAGGTATATATTACTTGGACTTTACTATGGTGGTAACTTTAATATTTGTCTCACAGCTTCCTACAAAATAGAAGTCCAATAAGCACGAGTGTATGCAAACATAACTCCAAACCCATCCCAGGCGTAGCCCAAGTTTTCACAGTGAGAAAAGCAAGCATTTTTATAGGAATCAACCTTTCCTGGCCCAGATTCCTACTCATGTTCCACTGTATCCCATTCAGAGGCTTATCGTGACTTTTGCCATGTTAGAACAGAATATTAATTAAGTCAACAATGTTGCTTGAACATCTGATTTCAGATATTATTCAAAGAGTTGAGAATCCATCATTAAAAAAATAGGCAAAATTATGAAAAATGGCCAACTCAGTTAAAACGTGTGTGTGTGTATGTGTGTAAAAGTTACTAGGCAGAATTCCAGAAAAAGTATAACATCTAAATAAATTAAATGTAGCAATGTATATGCAAATGAATAAGTCATTTTCATTCTCTGAATTGTCTCAAAATAGATTTGTTTATGTATTTCCATTTTATGCCAAATAACAAACTAGTCTTATAATCTCAGGAGTGCTGAACTAGTTTATTAAATGGATTGGTCAGTTCTAGTGAACTCGGTTATTTATTCTGCACAGAATTGCTGTCGCTTCTCTCTGAACTCTGAGAAGCCAGTGACGGGAACCTTTAGGAATTTTTTTTGTTTGTTTGTTCTTTTGTCTGTTTGAGAAAAAATTTCTCTCTGTACCCCTGGTTGTCCTGGAACTCATTCTATAGACCGGACTGGCCTTGAACTCAGAGACCAGGCTGCCTTTGCCTTTGAGTGCTGGGATTAAAGTCATGCGCTACCACTGTCTAGCCCTAAGAATTTTTTATTAACTGGTGGAGAGGGTGTGTACCAGCATATAGAGACAACTGGACTTACAGTCGAGAGAAATGTAACATGTATTTAGGATGCCAGAGCTCTACTGAGTGATTTTACAGAAATGCCTGTGTCTCTCCTGACCTCCAGCTCGGCAGCATCTGCATGTACCACTCATATCTCATAAGCTGATTTAGCTTGTGACTTCTCGAAGTGGGTCCACATGACAGTCATTAGGACTCCGCCCAGCCTGCTCCTCTGTTGTGTTCTTCATGCTCTGAGTTCTTGTTTTAATGAGTCTTTGCCCACTTACCCCCCCCCCCATGTTCTTCTGGAGCATCTTGTAAGACATGCTTTGTTTGATGAGCTCTCATTTAATCCAGACAGACAATAAAATCCCGCAGGGGGGTCTCATTCCTCTCATTCTGGGGTGGTCATTTGTATCACTGCAAACACATGTTCTCAAAATGCACATTACATAGAAATCTGGTATGGATTGGGAGCTTCATTGTCATGGCATACTTCTAATCTCCTGGGGAAAGGCATAAAGAATGATATAAGTGCTTTAAGACATTTGGATGATTGGCTCTTTGGGAAGAATAGTCTCACTAATATTCTCAATTATCCTCAAACCACTGGACAGAGACATGTCATTTAAAAAAATTCTTGACACTCTGCTTATGGTCTTCCTTATTGGAATGTATCACACTGAGAAAAACTATAGTGATGAAAATTTAAAAAAACATAATTAATTTAATTCAAATTTTATTTGATATGCATAGGTGTTTTGACTGCATGTATATCTGTGCACCATACACTCGCAGTGCCTGCAGTGGCCTGAAAAGGGCATTGTATTCCTCTGAAATTGGAGTTATAGACAGGTCTATGCTTCCTCGCGGGTGTTTAGACTCAAACTTGGGTCTTCTGGAAGAGCAATCAGTGCCTTTAACCATTGAAATATCTCTCCATCCTCCTCACATTGGATTTCTATCTTGGGCTTTGAGTCATCAGGAAATAATAAAGTAATAATAATAATTTAAAAAAAGGACCCAGTTTCTTCACTTTCAGGGATGCTGTGAGCAGTTGTCATCATAATGTCTAGTGACCGATAGGAAAAGTATTTTCTGTGTCTCACATAATGATTATCATGTAGTGGTGAATTCTGTTCCGAGTAGAACTGAGTAAGTATAGTGGTGTGGACAGTAATTTATGAAACCACCTGCTCCATGTTCTGCGATGTATTTCTAAAGGTATCAGGTTGCTGCTGATATTATTATTATTATTATTATTATTATTATTATTATTATTAATTATTATTATTACTATTGCTTTATCTGTAAGTTAAAGTGCACTTTGGACAACCTGACATTACCTCAGTTGTTCTCACCCCATGAAGCTTCACTGCATTTTCTTTCACAAAATTATTAGAATATTTGCAAGCATGCTCAGTATGTACAATTCATGTATGTTCAAGAGGGCTGAGGAGACACATTAGTATGTGTACACGCAAAATCAAGTTAAAAAATATTCAAATTTGGTTGCTTAATATCAAATGCTTATAGAGAGCAAAGGTTAGATTTAGGTTAGCTCTTTTCCTCCTTTTCACACTCTTTAGGACTCCTTAAATTATACCTTGTCTCTTTATGCCAGCAGACTCGTCAGATAAGCAAGTGCCCACAAGAATTTATATTATTGAGCTAAATATTTCTGGCACTTAGTTGAGTGAATACAAGCTCTCAACTTTATGCATGCAGAGTTCTAATTTTATTATTTCCCTTCACTTTAGTCTTGAAAAAAAATTTTTTTTTTTTTGCCAACTGGAGTAACAACATTGAGTATCTATTATTATTATGCTATTAATATACCTTCTTCATATTTACCAGTGAATTGTTTGATGTTAGCATGTTTTCATTTGCTTTGCTTTGCTTAGCTGTGTGTGTGTGTGTGTGTGTGTGTGTGTGTGTGTGTGTGTTGGTGAGTGCACAGGCATCTGGAGGTCAGAGGACAGTTATCAACTGACTTCTTCTGCCTTGTTTTCTGCGAAAGGGTCTCTCACTAAATCTGGAGCTCAGGAATGCATCCAAGCTGGCTGTCCAGTATGCTCCAGAGACCTTTCTGTCTCCATCTTTCCAGTGCTCAGGTTATAGACCATGCCATGGCTCAAGCTTTTTGAAGTGAGTTCTGGACTACTGAACTCAGAGCTATGAGAGCCATCTCCTCAATCCTATGCTGGTCTCGTGATCATGTGTTCTCAGAAGCCACGCACTCCTTACACCACAGTTGATGCTCAGAATCATTTAAGTTTGACCTTAATGCAAAATATGTCCACAGACTTCTTCCTCCACCTCTTCTTATCTATAGCCTTTGCAGTTCCTGTTTCCTGGTTTGGGAAGGGCTACACTCATTGCTCACACATTCAGTCATATACTTCCATCCAATCAGTGTCATTAGCATCTTGTACTAGTTGATTAATTTAATAGTAAACCCTACAATGCACTATAAAGTCTGTGAGTACTAAGACTGTTTCTGCATTGTTGACCCCTGCCAAGTTAGCACTGTCCTGAGTGAGTGGCAGTAGACGAATAAATGCCCAGTAACTGAGAACATGGTAACAGATTACAGTAAGCCTGATAGCAATGAAATAGCAGCCTTTGACTTGAGAGAGAGAGAGAGAGAGAGAGAGAGAGAGAGAGAGAGAGAGAGAGAGAGAGCCCCATCAAGTTTAAAAACAATAGTGGCCATCAAAAGGTGAGGCCCCTCTTGCCTTTTTTTCGTTCCAAGGAAGGAGCCAGGGAAGGGATTCTGCTCTCTAGTGTCTTGTGTAGGAAGAGACAGAACTTGAGTTTGATGGAACAATCCAGGACAAAGAAACTCAATGAATGAAAATACAGACTTTCCCTTCCTGTATTCATTTTTCTCCCTATCTTTGCACCTCCAGTCATTAGGAGTTGTTTGGTTTTTGTTGTTTGTTGTTTTGTTCTGTTTTGTTTTGTTTTGTTTTGTTTTGTTTTGTTTTGTTTTAGGACAGCATCAGTGAGTTGATTTAGGGTCAGATTCGGATGCTGGTGTTTTCTGGGCAACCCTGATTTGGTTCCTTTTCTCGTTCCTGTAGATTTATGCATATGTCTTTGAGAACATCAAGTCTGTCCAGCTGGAAGCACTGCTCTTATCCTTGCTGAGCATCATTGTCCTTGTTCTCGTTAAAGAGCTGAATGAACAGTTTAAAAGAAAAATTAAAGTTGTTCTCCCTGTCGACTTAGTTTTGGTAAGTATGCAATCAGAAAGCTTAGCTGCTTTCAGGGAAGGGGCATAAGCTGCAGAGGCCTACGATATTTTCTACAGTAACCCACAGCCATTCCTGGGTCTCATTAATGAAAGACTAATTTGCGTGGATATACATTAATGTAAGAACAGGAAACATTTTGAGTCAATGTTTCCAAAAAGGAGGCATACATGTTTTCAATTTATATAACGTTTCTCATATGCTTTTGATTTTTTTTATAAAAATAAGAGAACATTTCGCCTGAGATCTTCTTAGAGACATGTCTAAGAGCGAGTTCTAAGTAATGCTGGTTATGATCTGACACAATGACATCAACTATGATAACCTGTGCTATTGCCGTGATCCGTTTGTGACACATGTAAAACTATTATCTGACAAATAGTCATTAGTGATTGGAAGTTTTGTTGATCTTTCTATTCCTGAACTAGCTTTACCTCTATGAAAAAAAAAAATGCTTAGGATTTTCATTGGCCAGGGCTGTTTCTTTGAAATATGTTTGTGACTGGAAAATTACATCGTATCTTGCTTCTAAAGATGAAGTTTTAAGAGCCTTTCCAGGAGCACTTAATAAAGGCTCACACCAGCACAACCACAGCCTGCCAACTTACGCGTCCGTAATGAGCTTTAGTTTCTTAATGGTCTTTCCTAGTATTATTCATGTATAATAATAAATAAGTGGTATTTAAATAACCTCATCAGCTGAATTTCTTATGGCAAGATCCAAAATGTGCCATCTTACCTCAAAGTTCTGAAGGGATTAAGAAATGCCAGTTGCATCTTGGAAAGTTGTATGAAAAGTTTTATAAAACTAAAATTTGAAAATAACCTCCAGGAGACAGGCCCCTAATCTCGTCATAAAGCAACTGATATTTTTCTGAAAAATTGGTAAGGATCATTCCAAGAGTGGCAGATATTCTTGATATGGTGTGCATTTTCAAGACCCTGGGCAAAAAAGCACCAATGCAAGACAAAAATACTTGACAACTACAGAATAAACAATTTTTTTTTTTAAAAAAAAAAAAGTCAGTTCCAGTCATTTTTTACCTTGACTTTACTTGGTTGATGATCTTGAAAAGTATATTAAGATAGAGAATTCTACTCCTGCAAGTTGTGGGCAATTTGGTAGCATGAAGAGATCCATTCTAGGCTGTTCTTTCTCCACTCATTCCAGCTTCATCCTGCTCATGACACCGAACCAGTGTCAAACATTGGCCATGTCCACTGTCCCATCACAGCTACCCCCGGATCCCCTATGGGTCTCTCTTCTATGAAAGATGCCCTGTAACCAGGCAAGATGCTGTATCAGCAGTGAATGATAGATATTTGAGTATCTGCAGCATAGATAGAGGAGAAACGAGGGTAGATTTGAGTTGGGCTCCTATTCTTTTTCTTCCAAAGCTTTCCAGTTATGGGGAATGAGACAGTTGAAGGAGAGCCAATCAGAACTCTATCTTTAGCATTCTGGATAGAATCCCTTCTTTTCTGTCTCTAAGAGCAGCTCTGGTCTACAGATACCCATAATAGTAACAAAATACTACAGAGGAACTGGTGACCTCAACAGACAAAGAAATCATGTTAAATACAGCAAAAAAAATCAGAGTGCTGTCTCATTGACTGTTCTTAGAGTACTCATATATCACTTTAATATTTTTCTAGTTTACTTTTGAACTTTCTTTTTGTTAAACCTAAAGTAACATTTTGCATTTTAAGCCCATCTCATGTTTTAGAAACTTTTTTTTTTTACAAGTTCAGTTAAATTAAACAAAAGGCATAGTTAGGAATACAACTACAAAAGCTGTTTTTTACTAGTAAGCATTGATTGTTAGATGTTCTTTATTTGATAGTGTAATTTTGTTATGCTGTTACTTGGATCATGTATATGGGCAATTTGTACTTAACCTATATAATTGATGTATCTCTTTTAAGAAGGTAAGTCATTTAAAGTTGCTTTTGTTATTTTGTTTCTATTTGTCCTCAGAATACTTCTCAAGACTCATTTTAGGTGATACAACTAGTTTTTACTTTACAGGTTATCATTATGCAGTAACTCAATTTGGTAGTCTTCTTCAACATTTGTATTTAAAATCTCAAGTATAATTTAGTCATAGCCCAATACAGTAGGCCATGAAATTATATAGTAATAGACCAGAAGAACTGACATAAACTATGTTAATTAGCATCTCTTCAAAGCAACCTAAAATCTATAAAGGGCTCAGCCTATGTTCTCCAGGGAGCAGAGGTTCACAAGCTGTGAAGCAGGGGTCTCAGGTCTGACAACCTGGAAATCCCATAGCTAGTAAAAACAGTACACAAAAAAATGTGATCATGGGTGAGAAACACTCAGTCGTTCCAGCCCATGCGACACAGGCTGACCTGGCTGTGACATGTGCTGAATGACGATTGTGGTGCTGAGGGGAGGGCTCTCTGGTTAAGTGCTTAAACGTGAGGACTAGAGCTCCTATACCCAGAGCCCTTACACATGGCACTCAGACTACCTGTCATTTAAATCCTGGAAGATGGTACTAGGGGATGCCCAGGGCAGACTGGCTGACATGACTAGCCATATATAGGAGCTCTAGGTTTGATTGAGAGACACCCATCTCATTGAATAAGGAGGGATAGCAATAATGAATGAGTCCAGACATCAGTTTTGGTCTTCTACATGAACATGTGCATTTTCACACATGCAAACCTGTGGCAAGTATATATACATGGATGTAACACTCACACACACACACACACACACA
>NC_034611.1:23353062-23394376 GCF_900095145.1 Mus pahari | reverse complement strand
CACACACACACACACAGAGAGAGAGAGAGAGAGAGAGAGAGAGAGAGAGAGAGAGAGAGAGAGAGAGACTGACTGTGATTATAGACAGAGCAAGTGACCTTGCTTGAATATCTTAGTAACATCAAAGTAGGATATCTGAACGTCCTTGAGGGCTTTCTGAAAGTCATTTGTCCCATCAGGTTGGGAGCTGGAATGGTTTGCGTCATTAAAGAGATAAGGCCCCAAATTAAAAACAAATTAAGGAGGTTATAAATCAGCACTTACTACTAGCAGAGTAAGGATATTGTACAGAACTTATCCTCCTGAGAGGGAAAAATGTGTTCTTACAAAAGACCCCTTCATTTCATGAGAGAAAGTGTAGGCTGAGTTTCAGTGCTTGCACACACACACACACACACACACACAGACACACACACACAGACACACACACAGAGACACACACTACTACTTTTTGTGTCTTTTGTGCCTTCAAAACTGGACACAATTGGGTGGGTATAAAGCAAAATGTTAAAAAACCTATGCACTGCAAATACTGCCCTTTGACAGCTCAGGGATGCGCTGAGCTTTAGAAGTATACTTTAGGGCTGGAGAGATGGCTCAGTGGTTAGGAGCGCCGACTGCTCTTCCAGAGGTCCTGAGTTCAATTCCCAGCAACCACATGGTGGCTCACAACCATCTGTAATGGAATCCGATGCCCTCTTCTGGAGTGTCTGAAGACAGCTATGGTGTACTTGTATAAATAATAAATAAATAATGTTTAGGAGTATACTTTAGAATTGTACTTGACATGTGGTGGGTGATGATACATACTGTAGACCTGTACATACATACTTAGTTCAGTGTGGCATTGTAACACCATGTTTAAGGTTTAATTATCAGATCAAAATCATCGACATATCCATTGTCTTGGTCATTTTGCATTCTTTTGTATCGGAACATTTCAAATCCCTTTTCCTAGGGATTTTAAAATACATGGTAATTTTAATCATGTTTAAAATAATTTAATCGTTTAAAAGCATGGTTGATTTATATTATCAGCAATGATATATATTTACTGAACTATGCTATAGGACATCAGAAGTTCCTAGCCAAGCTCAGCCATGCCTGTTAACCACTTTCTCTCTACCGCACACCCTTCATTTGGATATTGTCTCTCACTGTATATTCCAGGTTGTTCTCAAATTCCAGATCTGTCTGTCTTGACATCCTGAGTTCTAGAATTATTGACATGGAATATTCACTCCTGGCTTAACTTTTAGTATTTCATTAGTAAATGGTAATCCTGGGACACATAATACGTATGTTAAGTGGCCTTGTGTATTTGGAAGCTAGCTAATAATATGTGTATGTGTCTATCTGTTTCTCTTTCCAATGCAACCATTCAGATCATTGCTGCCTCATTTGCTTGCTATTGTACCAACATGGAAAACACATACGGATTAGAAGTAGTTGGGCACATTCCAAACGGGTAATGTAGTCTTTCTTTTAATGTGTGTTTATCTGAGTGTTTGGTTTCTGATGTTCAAAGGGCCTTAGGCCTGGGTGGGAATGGATTTAATTTCTTTTTGTGGCTATATGAGGCAAAATTCTAAATAATTTTTATTATGAATGACAAAAACCGACATGTGGAGAAAAGCAGTAATTTTCTAGGTTATAAGCTAACCTGCTATTAAATAAGCATGTAATCGGTTAACACAGCATTGCTTCAAGTAAAAAATTTCCAAAGGAATTTACAAAGATATGGCTTGAAAAATAATGGAGGCAGCTAAATTTGCCAAGGCCTGGATCTGGTCTACTGTCACTGCTCAGCCACACTTGTCCTTGTGGCCACCTTTATCACTCAAGTTATGATAAGTATGAAGAAGCACCCGCAGAACTGGAATCCCAAAGGCTTGCAAAGAGAGATATAGAGTCAGGTAGAGATGGCCTGGCACCCCACCTCTCTCCAGTCTCCCTCCAGACATCGAGAGAATAACAGTAGTGCATGAAAGTCACATGTCCCACATTGTGAAAGAACAAACGTCCTTCAAAACCAGGCTGGCAAGCTATGGCAGAGGAGGACAAAAAAATCCTTGTGAGTTGATAACTTTCTTATAGGTCGAATAAGACAGACAGAGACAAAGTCTAACTTTGAGGCAAAGTAAGAATTGTGGGGTCCTTTGAATTTTATTTTTCGTCTCCTTAAAGTAAAGGAATCGTAGGAAAATTCTCAGAAACAAAACAAAAAAAACAGTTAATTAAAAATAAATCCTCCGTGTTGGCTGGCCTGTGTAGACGCAGGCAAAGGTGGGTCCCCTAAATCTACTAACTCTTAGTTTCCTAAGGGTTTCTCTGCTTTTCCTTGGAAAACCAGTTGCTCCTTCTTCAGTCCAGGTTTTGTTATTAATTCATCACATTTAGTTTTAATGGACTAGAAGTTCGATTTCCTCATTTCATGTTTCGTATGACGTGTGTTATCTTAGGATGTATAGTCACAGTGTTTGGGGGAGCAAAGCATATACAGCACACTCAGAGACAATGCCTCCTTCTACTCCTGATCTATTCCTGTCTGAGAAATCCTCTTAAGGAACTGCAGGAAGGCATGGCTTAGAAAGGACCTCCTCGTAACCTTCCTCCAAGAATTTTCTCATCCCAACGGTGGTTGTGGTAAACGAAATTGTCTGAGAAAATGAAATGAAACAGTTAATGAGAAAGAGTCCATGCCCCCCCCCCACACACACACACACGAGATAATAAGACAATTAACCAGTAAGAAATAACTCCCCCCTTTTCCTTTATTTTTACCACAGGAATTCCTTCAGGGGTGGGGGGTAAGTCTCCCAGCATGACAAGGAATACGTAAATGGTCATTTGGCTTACATACTTTTCAAGGGACAATAAGACATAATGGCTGGGTATTATCTGAGAAATGCTTTAAAGATGACTTGGAAATGAAGCTAAGTGTGGTCTCTTTTGCAACAGAGAGGAGATGAGATCTTCCTGCATGTTTTCTTTAGCATATGGAAGGCATGATTAACTGTCTCGTGAAAGGATTGAGTTAAAAGTGTAATTACCATAATGAAGTCAATGGCGTGCTCAGAGATTAGCCGACCGTGAGTTGGTGTTTGCCTGAAACTCTGCAGCATTTGAGGAAGAAATATGGCTCCAGTGTTGTCCAAATAAATATTTGGAAAGGTTCAAATGAAAGAAGGGGCAGATATGCTTTTGTTTCCTACAAGAAACTTTTGTCAAGTCAGAATTCTGTGGTATGACCTGAATTCCCTGGGTGTGAGTGTCAGTTAGATGCATTGGACTCCCCTTGTGTTATTTCTTACAATTTTGCTTTTCTGCTAAATAATACTGAAGATATAGGGTGTTACGGGGCAAGACTGCTTAGTTTTCTCTTAAGGGTTTCACTTAACTCTGTGTAAACTTCAGAAACACTACTGTAGGAGATTTCATGGCAAGTTCCTGTAGAAAAACCAGGAAGGTTCATAACTTCAATACAGTCTTTCTCTCCATAGGATTCCTCCTCCCCGCGCTCCCCCAATGAACATCCTCTCTGCAGTGCTCACTGAAGCTTTCGGAGTTGCACTTGTAGGCTACGTGGCCTCGCTGGCTCTTGCACAAGGATCCGCCAAGAAGTTCAAATATTCAGTTGATGACAACCAGGTGGAGTGTGCCCCAAGGCTCTCTCTAGCCAGGGAGTTTTTCACTGTTCTGTGGCCTCTCAGATACTGAAAATGTCAAACGCTTGAAAATCCAACTTTTCTATGTGTGTAGCAAGCATGGGCAGAACAAAACAGGGAAGTCTCCGAGTCACTCACAGGAAGCTTAGGAGCTAGCTTTCACAGAGTATAGTATATTAATTTCGTCATTCCCTCTTTTTATCTATATGTCTGCCAGAGAAAAGCCTTTGTTCTTTGTTTCCACTGTGTGAGGTCCTTGGATTGAGCTCACATCAGCAGGTTTGGTAGCAAGTACCTTTACCCACTGAGTCATCTCACTGATCCTTCTAATATATATTTAAAGAAACACACACCCCTTCATGCCCTTTCATTTGGGTTTAGGAAAGAATCCAAGGGTATTTATCATTTCATGATAGATAACTTTGAAAACGTAGGGATTTCAAAGAGGAACACTAATAATTACTCTTCTTATTAAGACCCTTCAGGATGTGAAGTTTTGTTCCTACATACCTAAGAGTGCACATACAACCTGTTTACAGAATCCATTCTCCCGGTGTCTTTTTCATGCCCCAAGGCCTTGTAGAGCTCCCTGGGCCTGAACAGAAGCTGCAGTAGACTGCAGGCCAGTGCAGAGTTACCTGCACATAGAATTCACACTGAGGTGTGGGGCCCTCCCTTCTCTCTGTGTATGTCTATTAAGCTCCACTACAGATGCTAGGGATAAAATAATAAACAACACAGATGAACACTTTCATCCACTCAGAAACCCCCGGGGTCTCCCTTCTTCGATGCTCAATTACAGACCTCGTTATCATGGCTTAGGCTCTAGGTCTGCAGGATTCCATTTCTTATCAAGTCTCATAGGGTATGCCCTAACCACACTCTCCATCTCTCATCTGTACCCTAAGCACTGTTTCCTCAGAATTCTGTCCCCTCCCATTTCTGGATAACTGCCTTATTCAGATACTCACTTCACAGGAAGACTTTTTGCTGACCAGTTCCTCAAACCCAGCTCTCTCCCATTTCCTTTCTAGCTTTGTCTATTTGCTTTCTACAGTTTCTCACCAGAATCACAGCTCTCCGAGGGCTGAGACATCATTTATAGTAACTGATACCAATAGGGGCAAGCAAGATATTAGGAAGAAATTTTCATTTGTCTAGAAAAAACATGATGACTGGACCAGGTTCTGGTGAGACCTTAAAAGGCAGATGTGGATGGGCACTGGACTGTATCCATGTACATGGAAAGAATCATGGGGGCTGGAGAGATAGCTCAGTGGTTAAGACCACTGTCTGCTCTTCCAAAGGTCCTGAGTTCAAATCCCAGCAACCGCATGGTGACTCACAACCATCTGTAATGAGATCTGACGACAGCTACAGTGTACCTAGATATAATAAGAAATACATCTTTAAAAACCAAAAGAGTCATGGATAACTTTATAGTTTGGGGCCTAGACTTGAAGTGATGTGATTAGAATGGTAGAAACTTATAGAGTAGTATATTAGTTAGGGTCCCTTTCCTGCACAAAAGCATCATGAACAAGAAGCAAGTTGGAGAGGAAAGGAAATGTTTATTCAGCTTACATTTCCACATTGCTGTTCATCACCAAAGGAAGTCAGGACTGGAACTCAAGCAGGTCAGAAAGCAGAAGCTGATGCAGAAGCTATGGAGGGACGTTCCTTACTGACTTGCTTCCCCTGCGGTGCTCAGCCTGCTCTCCTATAGAACCTAAGACTACCAGCCCACGGATGGCACCACCCACAGTGGGCCCTCCCACCCTTGATCCCTAATTGAGAAAATGCCTTACAGCTGGATCTCATGGAGGCATTTCTTCAAGGGAGGCTCATTTCTCTGTGATAACTCCAGCCTGTGTCAAGTTGACACACAACACCAGCCAGTACAAGTAGTTACTGATTTCCTAAGTGTTGTTGACACATAGTAGGTCGGATGTAGCAATCTGGATTAGGAAGAGTAGTCTAAACTGAAGATGTAGATTTGGGAGTTGCCAGGGTGTGCGTTTGGACAGTTAAGATGTGGACAGACAGTAGAAAGGGTCTTACAATTACGATTGACTAGATAACAAAAGAAACTAAGAAGTGACAGCGGGAGAGATAGAGGCAAGCTCGGAAAGTGTGGGGTCCAAGAAGCCAATCGAAAGGACCTTTTAAGAAGGGTGGAATGAGCAGCTGTGGGGAATGCTTCTTTCCACCAGGTAAACAAAGCTGTAGCCATTGGAGTTGGTAAGGCAGAGGTCATCGAGGAAAGGGGGGGAGGAGTAAAATCCCAATGGGGAATACTTAGAAGATAGGGATGGGCCATGGGGCCATGGAAATCAAGAATAATTAGCATCTCCTCGCGAGTTCTTTATGAGAGTTGAGTGATGCGCTTAGAATAGGCTTTGGGGGATTGCAAGCAGGCTATGAATGTTAGCTATTTTTATTATAAACTATTACATCTTAGCTGGTGCGTTGAATAGTAGCTGAGCACAAACAAGCTTCAATCTTTGATGAATTGTACCTGGGACCATAGAAGGGGATTACGATAAAGAAATGTTCCATTCTCCCATAACTAATCTCGCAGGAATTTTTGGCCCATGGCCTCAGCAACGTGATCCCTTCATTTCTCTTCTGCATCCCAAGCGCTGCCGCCATGGGAAGGACCGCTAGTCTGTACAGCACGGGCGCAAAGACGCAGGTAACAACTATTCTGCGGGGAAAGGAGGGCTGTGGGGCTGTCACCCCCTTCTCAGAGTGGAGAATCCCCTGCTCTGTTGAGTCTTGAAAACGTTGATGATTCACGTTTTCTAAGCAGTTTCTATAAGTCCTTCCTTCTTCCCTCTCCTACTCCTCCATCCTGTTATGACTCCCCTCTTTTTCGATTTTTTTTCCCCATCAATGACGACTTTTCCACAGACCCTATGATGCAAAGAGCAAACTGAGGCATTCCTTGACCACAGTAGCTTTATTAGCAATCTTTAAGCCAGAGCGCCCTCTAGCGGTCTCTTATTTAATCTAATCTAAACAGTTTCTCTCTCTCTCTCTCTCTCTCTCTCTCTCTCTCTCTCTCTCTCTCTCTTCCCTTTCTTTCTTTCTTTCGTTCTTGTGACAAAGTTGATGAAAGAAATTGGTCCAGGTGTTGTGTTATGAAACTTTTCCTGGGGAGACCCAAAANAAAATCAAATTAGAATATATTACAATTTAACAAATAATTACTATAACCTGTTTAAGAAGCAAAATCTTATGTAAGCTGAGATTCATGACATCATGTACTTTGATGGGTTTCTATGAATTTTAGTGATTTCAAATCCAGGTTCATAGTGTCTCTTGGTTGGCACAAACCTTTTCATAATTTACTCTTCTTAAATGATTGCAATCATTTTCTCTTGCGAACCCTTCCTGCAGCATTCTAGGTTGCTATAGATTTTTCCACAGGCCTCTCTTTAAAAAGTGAGTATGTTAGGTTGTTTCCATGTTTAGGCTCAATGGATGAAATGTGTCCAGGGAAGGTTCTGGATGCTGGACTTACACTCTGGCTCCTCCAGGTAGGAATGGGTGATTGCATCAGAAACTCCTCAGGCTTAAGTGGACTCAGCTGACAAAGCAAAAATGACAACTGTATAAAGGTTAGATGAACTGTCACATGCTCAGCTAGTGAAACACATACGCAGACAGAATCCACTCTTGAAATGCTAGTGATTAAAATTGAGTTTACTAGGTTTCTGCCGTTACTGTTTTCGAAAGCGAAGATGTTCGTGTGACTGGGACAGCTTTCTCTTGGGATGGTTTCCTCATCCCCGTTGGCCCTCAGACTTGCTGCAGGTGCTTGAGAAAGATGATATGATATTTTGTCACTTGTCTTAGAGACAGAAAGGCTGAAAGGCAGCCCCGAGGTGTAGCCACGGTGATGTGTATCCACCTTGATGTGTGTCATCTCTGGCCTTAGGCGCATTGCGTGCATTTTTAATCACTGCCTGAGTGGTGAGAAAACTCTCCGGTCGGTCTTTGTAACTTTCAGCAGGGAAGGTTTCAGAGAAAGAACACTTGAGAAAATGTGTCCTAAGTATGAAATCTTAGTGGGCCAATAGCATCATTTACTAGAATGGGGATGCAAGATGCTGTGTCTCTGTTCCGGGGTCACATGTTTGAATGACTGTAACAAGAGAACACCTCTAAAGACCTTTGGCTTTATGAAGATTTCTCCCACTTGCATGGTATTCTAGTCCTCAAACTTTAAAAGAAATGAATCTAAAATCTGGCAAAAACACTAAAACCCGCCTGCAGAATATTCTCAGGGTACTCTCCCCGCTGAGGTGATGGCTCTATTTCTTTTCTTTCTTTCTTTCTTTCTTTCTTTCTTTCTTTCTTTCTTTCTTTCGTTCTTGTGACAAAGTTGATGAAAGAAATTGGTCCAGGTGTTGTGTTATGAAACTTTTCCTGGGGAGACCCAAAACACATATCTACTCCGCCAAGATAGAGATCCCACAACAAATTTTATGGATGTAGCACACAGATGATACCAAAGTCCAATTTAGGGAACCAACGAGTTTTGTTGAAGTTACTCACAGGAATATGGGTGAAGGATTGCTTACAGGAGCAGAAAGGACTCAAAGAAAGATGCACCATAAAAGCGTATCCCAGGATGGGTGGCAGTTGACAAAATCTGGAGACCTGGAGCATAGTGCACAGTCTTCAGGCGGCTCAGCAGGTTGGAGAGTGTCAGCCGCCCCAGTGGTAGCTAGCTGGTTTCCTCCGGGCAGCTTGGCTTACCTGTAATGATTCCATAGTCTTTATTGTTTACTCTTGGGAGGTCCTAGTGCTTCTGGTCAGATTAGGGAGTTCCTGAAGGTACTTTGAGTTGTTTATTTTCTGATGTAAGGAGCTTCTTTTGCAAGAATGGAATGCCCAGAACTGCAGTACAATCCCATGTCACAGGACCTTGGGAATGGCAAAGCTGAGGTTTAAACTCTCAATGATTTGTACTCATAACCAATGACCCATCAAAGAAATTGATGTATATCATAAGAAATTAACAATCACAGCTAACCATCATTAAATAATAAGAATTGGATGAAAATCAATAAACAATTTTACATGCAAATGTAAGCATTTACTAGCGGTTTATCTTATATTACTAATATAGTTTTTAAGTTGTAGAACAACTCATGAGAAAAGTGTAAGTTTTTGTGACCTTATGGGAAAGACTCAAGATAAATATAGATAAACACTAAGTATTGAATAAAACTGATGCTATACACCAGTGGTTCTCAACCTTCCTAATGCTGTGACCCTTTAAAATATTTCCTCATGTTGTGATGACCCCCACCATAAAATAATTTTGTTGCTACTTCAAAACTGTAATTTGGCTACTCTAATGAATCACAATGTAAATATATGAGTTTTTCAGTGGTCTTAGGAGACTCCTGTGAAAGGGTCTTTCCACCCTTCCCATGGGGTTGCCACCCACAGGTTGAGAACCAGCGCCATACACCACAGCATAGAGAAAAAAAAAAAAAANTAGCCCTGGCTGTCCTGGAATTCACTTTGTAGACCAGGCTGGCCTTGAACTCAGAAATCCACCTGCCTCTGCCTCCCGAGTGCTGGGATTAAAGGCGTGAACCACCACACCCGGCTTCTTAACCACTGCTGTCCAACTGCACAGGAAGAGAATCTGGACTCAAATTGAGGATGCTTTGCTATCCATTTCAGACCTTTTACGTTGCTGCCACTAAGTGTACATAGGTACAGTAGCTAACTGGCTTGAAGAGAGCGCTAAGCATGTTTTCAAAGTTTGGCTCTATCTAGGGTACTTGTAAAAGAAACCCCTTTCACACTTCATGATTTCAAAGTGCAGGCTCTTCAACGGCTCTGCCTCCCCTAGGCACTGGAATGCATACCCACTAAATTAACCTGGAACACATAAAAGCCCTTCAACTTTTTAGCTAATTACAACTCATCAAAGCACAAATGATAAGCACATTACCTTTATTAATTACTTTACCGCCTGCAACAGCTTCAGTATTCTCACTGGAATACTGCACTGCGATATTTTTGTGTCATAGTTATCTATTTCAGGCTGGAGGGGTAGCTAAGTGATAATAATGCACTCATCTGCCACCCCAGAATTCAATCCCAGCTCGACAGACAACAGCATCATATTTCTTCCTTCAGTCCCAGAAAAGACTTTGCTTAGGTCAGAATTTGATTTTCCCTACACAGTCTTTTCCTTGTTCCCGTGTCCCTTCGATCCTTCCTTCCTAAGATTTCATGATAGTTTTATTTATAAGCATGTGTCATTCCGTGTACAATGTGCACACCCATGCGGTGTTTGCCGAGGCCGGAAACATGGTGTTGAATCTCTTGACACTAGAGTTACAGGCGGTGGTAAGCCACTTACAGTGGGTGTTGGGATCTGAACTCAGGGCACAGAGCAGCAGCTAGTGCCCTTAACTGTGAAGGCATCTCTTTAAACCCTGGGTTCTACCTCATATCCAACTTTCCAGTACATGATTCTTCTCTGTCTGCTAGGCTCTTGTCTCTGTCATGGCTTCTTGTTCCCTCTTGACTGCTTTCTTCTCTTCTGCAGCCATCACTAAGGCTTGTGGGCTGTGGTTGTTCTCTTCACATTGTGTGCACCGTTGACATTTTGTGCTCACTAATGTGACCGTATGATTGATATCTTCTTTCTAGCCTGGAGTTAAAGACCCTGGAGAACGCAGCTTCCATCTGCTGCATGGAGTCTTCGGTGTTGATTTAGCCAGGGACCTGGCATGTCATAGATACCCTATCTCTGTGCATAAACACAGTGGACAAGAAAGAAAAAATGGCTAAGAATGACATAGGATACAATTTACCAGTTTTGCTGCCATTATGCCAGAGCTTTGGCTTTTGTTTCTTGAGCAATTTTTATTATAATTAATACATTTTAAATGTATTATAGTACATTTATTGTTGGGAAAAAATCTTTTTTTAAAATCAGGCATTTGGTCACATACTTTAGAGAAGTCCTGTTTGAAAGAAATACAATATGATTTATCTAAGTAATTTAAGTTATCTAGTGGCCCCATCTTTAAAAATGAAAACCTATTAAAACAGGTTTTAATACATTTTAACTTACCTGATAGGATAAAATAATTATAATTTCGACGTGGATTAGAGAAGTATACACAGTTTTAAAAGCTATTTTTCCCTCAATAAAACTTAGGAATCTGGTATGTATTTTGCATGTGCGGATTAGTCCTAATACAGACTAGTCATATTTCAAGTACTTAGGATCCTTCCGTGGTGATTACAGGGCAGAGACTCTAGGACTATTGTATGTGAGTGAATGGAATATAAAGACTCCCAGTGTCTCAGAAAAATGAATTAAATGCTTCAACAGGAATAGCAACAGAGTCTGATCATTTACTAGCAAGTGCTCTGGCCAAAGGCACACACGTGGCGACGCTCTAAGCCGTGTTCTCCTTCACATGGGATGCCCAAAGCCTTTCAGAGAGCCAGACAAATGGTACAAGTGAATCCTGTTTCTTACTTCCCTGGTTTCTGAGCTGGAAGGAATGTTAGCGCTGTGCAGGAGCTCCCTGTCCCCTGGCTTCCTCCCTGCCACGCTTCTCTTCCCTTGCAGCATTGGAGATACATCAGTGCTTTTCCCGGGACTTCAGGAGGATCACAGAACCACCAGGGATGCCAGCCGGCATCTGCTGCAGAGGCTGTGCAGCCACAACCGAGAACAGCAGCTGGCACGCTCTGCGGCAACACTAAGGTTGCCTCTGGGCTCCAATTTGCAAAGCTGTATTCTTTTGATTCTTCCAGAAGCTGGCTCATTGCTTGCATCTTCTCCAAGGCCTTCTTTTTTTTTTTTTATTAGATATTTTCTTCATTTACATTTCAAATGCTATCAAAGTCCCCTATACCCACCCCCACCCTGCTCCCCAACCCACCCACTCCTGCTTCCTGGTCCTGGCATTCCCCTGTACTGGGGCATATAATCTTCACAAAACGAAGGGCCTCTCCTCCCAATGATGGCTGACTAGGCCATCTTCTGTTATATGTGCAGGTAGAAAGAAGAGCTCTGGGGGGTGCTAGTTAATTCATGTTGTCGTTCCTCCTACAGGGTTGCAGACCCCTTTAGCTCCTTGGGTACTTTCTCTAGCTCCTCCATTGGGGACCCTGTGTTCCATCCAATAGCAGACTGTGAGCATCTACTTCTGTGTTTGCCAGGCACTGGCATAACCTCACAAGAGACAGCTATATCAGGGTTCTTTCAGCAAAATCTTTCTGGCATATGCAATAGTGTCTGAGTTTGGTGGCTGATTATGGGATGGATCCCTGGGTGGGGCAGTCTTTGGATGGTCCTTCCTTCTGTCTCAGCTCCAAACTTTGTCTCTGTAACTCTTTCCATGGGTATTTTGTTCCCCATTCTAAGAAGGAACGAAGTATCAACATTTTGGTCTTCCTTCTTCTTGAGTTTCATGTGTTTTACACATTGTATCTTGGATATTCTAATTTTCTGGGCTAATAGCCACTTATCAGTGAGTGCATATTACATGTGTTCTTTTGTGATTGGGTTACCTCACTCTGGATGATGTCCCCCAGATCCATCCATTTGCCTAAGAATTTCATAATTTCATTGTTTTTAATAGCTGAGTAGTACTCCATTGTATAAATGTACCACATTTTCAGTATCCATTCCTCTATTGAGGGACTTCTGGATTCTTTCCAGTTCTGGCTATTATAAATAAGGCTGCTATGAACATAGTGAAGCATGTGTCCATATTACAAGTTGGAACATCTGCTGGTTATATGCCCAGGAGAGGTATTGCTGGATCTTCAGGTAGTACAATGTCCAATTTTCTGAGGAACTGCCAGACTGCTTTCCAGAGTGGTTGTACCAGCTTGCAATCCCACCAGCAATGGAGGAGTGTTCCTCTTCCTCCACATCCTTGCCAGCATCTGCTGTCACCTGAAATTTTGATCTTAGCCATTCTGACTGGTATGAGGTAGAATCTCAGGGTTGTTTTGATTTGCATTTCCCTGATGATTAAGGATGGTGAACATTTTTTCAGGTGCTTCTCAGCCATTTGGTATTCCTCAGTTGGGAATTCTTTGTTTAGCTCTGTACCCCGTTTTTAAATAGGGTTATTTGATTTTCTGGAGTCCAGCTTCTTGAGTTCTTTGTATATATTGGACATTAGTCCCCAATTGGATTTAGGATTGGTAAAGAGCCTTTCCCAATCTGTTTGTGGCCTTTTTGTCTTGTTGACAGTGTCTTTTGCCTTACAGAAGCTTTGCAATTTTATGAGGTCCCATTTATCAATTCTTGATCTTACAGCACAAGCCATTGCTGTTCTGTTCAGGAATTTTTCCCCTGTGCCCATATCTTCGAGGCTTTCCCCCACTTTCTCCTCTATAAGTTTCAGTGTCTCTGGTTTTATGTGGAGTTCCTTGATCCACATAGACTTGACCTTAGTACAAGGAGATGAGAATGGATCAATTCGCATTCTTCTACATGCTAACTGCCAGTTGAGCCAGCACCATTTGTTGACAATGCTGCCTTTTTCCCACTGGATGGTTTTTGCTCCTTTGTCAAAGATCAAGTGACCACAGGTGTCTTCACAGTCTTCTTAATTTAGCTCTGCTGCCCTATCACCTGCCTTTCATTCTTTCTTTCTGCCCTTTCCTATCTCCCTCCCCTCCTCCTTTTCCTCTTCTTCCTTCTATCATCATCATCACCATCACCACCACCACCACCACCATCATCATCAAAACAATTCCTCTACCTTTCATAAATCTGGACCTTACTTGACCCTTGCTTAGGAAGCTAATAATTGGGATCTCCCTCTCTTTCCAGCTAAGTATTGCATGGTTATGGAGGACTCTAATGCCTGCATTGGTCATCTTTGTATGGAATATGCAGTATATAACTGTGCTACTGCGATCCATTTCCTTTGTGTCTCTGAAAGGGAATTTAGTCATGTTCACACGTATACACATATCTATATATGCACATAACCCTGTAATAAAATCTGAAAAATTGAGATTTCATTAACTTTTATGCAAACTTGACTGTTAGATGTAACTGCCTAAAGTTTTAAGACAAAAATTGTCCTGAAGCATTTAGTCAATATGACATGGAAAGTATTAAAGAGGGAAATGCACAGGCCCTGTTTGCCCCATGGATGGTAAGGATGTGTACACTTGCCTTCAGCATTTATAACCTCTTTCTAAAATGCACTGGCAGCTTACTTATGCTCTGTTTATTTTCTGTCAGGGAAGCAAATCAAATATTATTAGTGAAGTTAATAATAATAAGGGAGTTAACATTACTTCCTATTATTTAGTTGTTGTGTAGTTTTTTATAGCAGCCTTAGTAGGCTATAATCTATCCAGGAACTTTAAAAAGTAGATTTGAAAATCTCTAACTTGTTGAACTGCCTCACTTTGAGCAATGCCAAATTAAACCAACCGTGTGTGTGTGCAAAATCTCCATTGCCAATGCTGAGAACCAAATGTGCCACATTAAATCAGAGATGATATCGTACGTTAGAAAAGTCATACATGCCCTGCTTCAATTCAAGTCAAAGAAAAGGACACATTATTACTAAGTAAAACAAAACTTGAAAAGTAAACAAATCTTTGGAAACTTCACCGTTTATGTAGTAGGCTTATAGTCATTAGTCTTATTCTCAGTATTTGAGACTATTAAAAACAAGATGGTCACACTTGATGTCCCTTAGAGAGACAAGAAGGAGACAGAGAGACAGACAGGGAGAGAGAGAGATTGCTATTTACCCCACTCTGCCCCAGTGTCCTGCCATTGCGCAATATCCCTTTCTCCCAATTCAATCTACATTTTCCCACCACCAGTGATTCTTGACAGAAGTTAGAAAACTTTTCCAAACACATAATCTTATGCTAAATTAAATGCTTGCTTAGAAATAAGGAGATTGGGCTGGAGAAATGGCTCAGCCACTTCGAACACTGGTTGCTCTTCCGGGGGATTAAAGTTTTAATTTCTGTCAAGCACAACATAGCAACTTCCTGTAACTCTAGTTCCAGGAGACATGACACCCTCTTCTGGCCTTGAGAAGTACCAGGCACATACTGCACAGACACATACCCAGACGAACAGCTATACATATAACAAATAAATCAAGATTTAAAACAATAAGTGGTTTAATGTTCTCTCAATCACCATATGATTTTGAGTGGCTAATACATACATATTGAACTGAATGAGAAGGTAATTCAAAGAAAGTGAAATAAATTAACCAATAAACTAAAACCAACCAAACAAAAAAATAATCCTCAAAATTGTGTGGCTCTGGATCCAGTCCCAGCTTCATGCTGCCTCTGAGTGTCTCCAATCTTTCACTGCATGACCTTCGATGAACTAGTTTATGCCTCAGAGCCTTCTTAGAAATGTCGACTTCACACTGAATTCATTTCAGCTCCTAGGACTGACCTGCTCGAAGGTACGTAGTATGTATTGGATTTAAAAAGACCCACAGGGAACAAAGACAAATGTCACTGATGTCATTGACTTTCAACTTTTTTTTTTAACCTGAAGTAAAACTTAGTAGTTAGTGTATTTTTTTTTTCTGTCCATAGCTATTAACTGTAACTGTTCTAATCTGTGAGCATGTCTGATGAGCTGAGTCATTTGCTATTTTACGGTTAACCCCCCCACCCCCAACCCCCAGTCCACAAGTGTGTCCTTCAGAGGCATCAAATTCAAGACAAGAGTCCACACTGGCTGCCTCTGTGTGTGTTCATATGCATGCCAGCAGCTGTTACAGAATCAGTTTCAATATCTCTCTGTCAAATCAGGTTTATATTGGTTTACTAACTCTAGTAAATGCCACAACATTTTAGGGGTAAAAGTCATTGTATCAGCTGGGCAGTGGTGACAAACACCTTTAATCCCAGCACTCGGGAGGCAGAGGCAGAGGCAGGCAGATTTCTGAGTCCAAGGCCAGCCTGGTCTATAGAGTGAGTTCCAGGNCAGCCAGGGCTACACAGAAAAACCCTGTCTTGAAAAACCAAAAAACCAAAAACCAAAAACCAAAACCAAAAACAAAAAACAAAAAACTACCAAAACACACACACACACACACACACACACACACACACACAAACATAACAAAAAAGTCATTGTATTAAAAAAAGTATATTTTGTATGTATAACCAAAAAAAATCAATATATAAAATATTTCTGTCATTTCAAAATGGGTATTTCCACACGTCTAATTATAATCAGTTTTTAGGGCCTAATTCCACCCCCTGTCATCCTATAATTTTTCTTTTTTAGAAATTGTCTTTGAGTTTGTTTATGTAGTGGATTACGTTGATGGATTTCCTTATATTAAACCATCCCTGCATCCCTGGGATGAAGCCTACTTGGTCATGATGGATGATCATTTTGAAGTGTTCTTGGATTCGGTTTGCAAGGATTTTATTGAGTATTTATGCATCGATATTCATAAGGGAAATTGGTCTGAAGTTCTCTTTCTTTGTCATCGATTCAGAACTGTATTGATTTGTGTTTAGCTTCTCTTATCACTAATGGTTTTGACTTCCACACGTTTACTTTCCTACTGCTGTTTCGAGGATGTTCCAGAACCTATGCATTCTTTTTAGATCTACAGTAGGCGTGTGCGTAACTCCATATGAGATGGCCAAGCTGGTTTCAAAGGATCAGCGGCAATGTCTGCGGCCTTCGGGTGTTCTTACCGGATTCTCAATTTAGTTTTGTATTTAATTTAAATTCAAGCCATTCCAATACAAGCCAGGGTCCCTTTGAATTCTTCCTAGTGATATGTTAGATATATGTGAGAACCTGTGAATTTGGTCAAAGGTTTTAAAGGGGTCAGACTTCTGCATCTGTGAAATCAATCAGGCTCTCTGCTATTGCTATGGAAGTCAGGTGGTTTGTCAGCAGGCTCAGTGAGAAAGAACACCACTCTAAAGACTTCCCGGGATTAGTAAAATTAAGTCTCTAGTACTGGCAGAGAAGCTGTGCCTGCCTCCCCATCCAAGCACTTTGTTGCTAGAGTTCCTTGTGAGGAACTTCAGAGGGGGTGGGGGCGGGGCGGGAGGAGCGTTGGTGTGCAAATATCTCACTAGCAGAGAAAAATCCCAGGCTGCAAATTCTCCCCTTGTTATCCACATGGCCCTCTGGGAAGTGAGGAGTGGAATCAGGCTATAGAATTTTCCACCAAGGTCTCATTCTCACTTGCAACCAGCCTTTGCTTCATGGTGTTGTGCCAATAAATGGCGCCCTGTTTGTGTGTGTGTGTGAGTGCATGTGCGTGTACATGTGCATTTGTAATTAATTGTCTCATCATTGACTTCGTTTTGGTTGCACCAGTTTGTCAACTGTTACATTTGTCACTGCGAAACACAGCTAAGGACAGACCATGCAATTTAACAATGATGTGCCAATGTTTTGTTTCTTGCCCCTGTTCCCATAGCTTTGAAATAACAACAGAGTTTCAAGGCTTTCTCTTTTGTCTTGTCTTGTGTTTTACAGGTGGCTTGTCTAATATCTTGCATTTTCGTCCTTATTGTCATCTATGCAATAGGACCTCTGCTGTACTGGCTGCCCATGGTATAGTAGTGCTTTTTATGATATATTTCTTGACTTTTAATCATAATTATTGCACATAAAACACCTTGGGACAATAAATTCAATAATCCTAAATCTGAAAACCATTTTATATAAGTGTATATTGAGTAGAAGGAAGGATGGGAGAGAAAGGGAAGGAAGTGGTGACAGTTTTCTGGTTTATCAGGGGAACTAGAAATTCTCTCATGAAAAGTACGCTTTGGGGACTGAGGCATACGTAGCTCCATGGTAAAGATGAGCTGAGCATGAATGAATTCCATACTTTGATCCCTAGCAATGAAAAAGAGGCTTTCAAATAATTTTGCAGAAACTGTGGGTTGAAGAAAGGGAGTAGATAACAAAATCCATTGTCACAGCATACACACGTCTCTTACGGAGTGGGACTTAGCACTAGTACCTGTGCTTCACCTACCCCTTCTTAACCAGGGTTCCCCAGGACCCCAGCTACCATCCTGGTCTTTGCCTCTGGTTCTCTGGTTCCTAGCTTTCCAAGGGAGAGTCAGCATTTTTATAAGATGATTGACTAATACTCAAGTTCATTTCTCAAGGGTCTAAGTATCTATGAAACAAGGTGTCTAATATTAGAACAACTATTAATATATATAAATTGAATGCATAATTTCTGTAACAAACACCTTTCAAATAAAATACAGTGATCCTAATAAAAAGGATGTCTTAGGACATTCAGCCTCATAATTTACTTTCTTTCTCTTTTTTTTTTTCTGTTTTTTTACACTTGCATCTGTTTTGCCCTGTGATTTGCTAAAATTGATCTTGCATCCCTAAAATACAAAATAAGTTAATTTTAGACAAATATTACTTTAATCTAATTTGTGACAGCTTTTTTCAATAATTTGCTTTAAAAACAACCAACAATACATAATGCTTTTAAATTCACATTAAAATGTTTGTCTTACTTTTCCCCAACTTATCCTTCCTTTGCAGTGCGTTCTTGCAAGTATTATTGTTGTGGGACTGAAGGGAATGTTAATACAGTTCCGGGATTTAAAGAAATACTGGAATGTGGATAAAATCGATTGGGTAAGTAGCAGTCTGACCAGATGTTTTCTTCTTTGACTTGAGCACATGGTACCAAATATACTCTAATACTTTCATCGGCAGGAAATACGCTTAACCATTTGAGACTAGTGCACACCCAGTTATACCTCCACAGTTCCAATGAAGGCATGAACACAGAATTTTATCTTATGTTGATGAATACGTAGTTTAAAAGATTTCAATTTGAGTGGATTGAGGATGCCCACTTGAAATCATGGATCGATTTTGAAAGCAAAGCTCATTGATAGATATGATGTTGTATCGTGGGCATGAAAATCCAGCATTAAATGTATGATGCATAAACACACAGTGGTCTCTCAGTGGTGTCCACTTTAACGCCAAAACCTCTCACAACCTGACTTGTAAATAGATTAAGCCATGGGGAGGATTACATTAGTAAGATAAAGCTGGGAACAGAGCAGATGAGGTAACAGTGAGCAATGAGAAAGGGTGTTCTGACTAGCGGAAACTCTTGGGCAGATGCTGGTGCTCACTTTCCTTATGTTGCCTCTGTGACGCTTACCACAGCAGCACAAGGCTGAGTGGATGAAGGATGCAGAGACCGATTGATAATGATTTGACCTTCTTGACACCATTTATGTGGGGAAAGGCGCAGAAATACCACGGGTCTTTTTAAAGGCTCATTCTTGCTCCTGAGTCACTCACCTCTGAGACACCTAGAGCTCGGTAAAGGATAGCTTGGGGGTGTCTGTCATGATCTAACCAGAGAGACCTGCACTGGTTGTGGGGTGACTCCCCAAGGATAGTGACCGGGTGAAGAAAGACAGAAAGCCATTAGAGATCGCTTTGTCTTAATTTTCTTGCCACCATGACACGAAGTGATTTGCTTTGCTGTATTGTCAGCATAGCCATGGCTTGACGCCCTTGAAGCCACGAAAACACAATAACCTTTTTCTGTTTTGGCTCGTTTCCCTCTAGTATTTTGTCCCAACAACCACAAAGTGCTCAACACACCTATAGGTTTTCTCTGGTTGAAGACAAATTTGAGTGCCGCAAACAGTCAGGTGGTTTTGATGTAGTCTGAGCATCAAGTGCATCTCTACTTGACTCTGCTGCTTCCCTGGTGACCCAGCCTTAGTTGGCAAATTTAAAAGCTCTTGTCCCTGCACACCCTTATCAATAGTTATTGTAAAGGCCTTTCAAGACTCTGATACCCCTGGCAGACCACAGTTGATTGAAAACTGAGACTATGTCATGGGATTCCAGTGTCATTCCTGATTATTATCCAAATGCCTGAGTAGTTGGCAGGTATCTATCTTAGAGCTAGGGTTTAAAAAAAAAAATCACATTTATCTATGTTTTTCTTTTAGAGATTCATTTTATATTACACTTCAGCTTTATTTTAACGTGATGAAGTCGAGTAAAAATGCATGTCATGAATGATCTAAACCCAAGATGCAAATCCATTCTTAAAGAGGGACAGAAAGAAGTTTACAATGCTAATTACAGAAGCAGGCTCCTAGGTAGGAACCTGATAGGTGTAATAGAAAGGGAAGATAAAGTGTGAGGTGGGGCGTCCACAGTGGACTACAGGAGGATGTGGTTTCCAGTGTGTTCTGTATCAACAATTGCAGAGCATTTGGGAGAGGTTGGACAGGGAGTTGAAAGGACAAAAAGAGTGAGCTGCCATTCCGAGATCTCTGACTGTAGCATGTTTGTGAATCTTAGTTTTATAACTGAGGAATCACAGTGGGGAAGGAGGAGAGATCTGGAGACAGGTCTGGTAGGTATGTATTTGGGCATGTTACGTCTGAAAGAGTTTTACCAAACAACTTTAAAAATGGCTTGAGATCTTGTAATTATGGGCTAGCAGGGTAGCTCAGAAGTTAATCAGCTGCTGTGCCAAACCTGATGACTTGACTCCAATCTCCAGAACCCACATGATAAGAAGAAAGAACTGCCCCTCACTAGTTGAACTCTGACATTTGTACATGCACTGTGCCTCCACCCCAATAAATCAAGTGTATAAAAAATGAAATACGAAATTAGTTGTGTATTGACCTTGAAAATCTGGATTTACGTGAAGATATACAGTAGGCTGTAAAAGGAGGTATGGGTATAGCAGATACACTATCATTCAGTGGGCATTGTGTTAGGTTCTAATCATGTACCATGACTGGAGTGTGTTGTGGAAAATATTAAAATGAAGGGCACATTCCTGCACTATAACCTGCTACTCTCAGCCCCTGTGGGCTTGCCGGCCAGTTCGTATCTCATGGAGACTCTCTGACTCAGCTCCCAAATCTCTCTACTCAGCTCGCTAACTTCCCACTGGTGGGTTGCTACCATGCCAACCCCACACTGTAACCCCCCCCCATGGCCTTTGTGGTAAACATCAGGCAAACCCACACTTTGCTGCCATACCTTTCTCTCTTGAACCCAGATGAACTGCCATGTGAAGGAAAACACAACACAAACTTAGTTCAGAAACAACGGTAACTCAATTACTGGGCACAACAACTAAATCCTAATCTTGAAAGCCTTACTAAATCTAAATCCTCTAGAGGTGAATCCTGATGGGTCTGCCATTGAAACTGGGAGACACTCCTAGCTATATCCTGTCCTCACAATAAACATGTCCAAAAGGCCCTAACTCTCTCCTGCTTCCTCTCTTCCTCTGTCCAACCCGGAAATCCCACCTACTTGCCCAATGATTGGCTCCTTTATTCATTAGGGCATGGTTCACAAAAAAATCACCTGAGTACATGACTCATTCCTCATTTGCAACCCCTCCCAGGAAAATGGAATTAGCATCAAAATACAAGCAACCCTAGGGCTATCCACAACAGAATTGCATTGATATATTTATTTTATGTTATGTGTGTTTTGCATTCATGCATGTCTGTGTACCAGCTGTGTCCTTAGTGCAAGCTGAGGCCAGAGGAAGGTGTCAGATACTGGCTTTAGAGTTGTAAGCTGCCATGTGGGTGCTGGGAATTGAACCTGGATCCTCTAGAAAATTAGCCAGTGTTGTTAACCAATGAGCCATCTCTTTAGCCCCAGATATATATCTCTAAACATTTCTTAGCTGTTTCACCAAAGATTATTTTTTTGTGTGTTCTCTGTCTGTCTGTCACTGACTTTAAGGTATAAAATGCAAAAATTATATTAGAAATCACCACTTGAAAAAACAGAAGTCTTTTATTTTTCCCCACAGTTTTAGATTGATTATATTTAGAGTTGCATGTGAAAACCCCCTATAAAGAATTTAGAAAATAGGATTCCAAATGAGAGTTTTGCTTACAAGTTTAGAGCTGAGTTCAGAAGCCGATTAGGTCTATGTAATTTTAATGGTGCAGATCCATCATCCCACCAGATAGCAAATACAGGTCAAGGGGAGGTAAAGTAATTCAGTAGCTGCTAAAGTATTTTCCCTTGACTCACTGTCTTTAAGGAACAAAAACCAGATGCCTCCTGTATTTCAGGCAGCTTGGAGGTTAACCTGTGTTTGGGGGTTTTGAATACCAAACAATTCATTCAAAAGAGTGGGAGGGAGAAGGGCTTAAAGTTCCTGATATCTGTGATATGTAATGATACTTGGGCCTTTATAGCAGGAACTGGTACAGAACACTGCTGGGACTTGTTCTAATTAATGGAGTTGTTCACTCATGTATTATTACATTACATTTGATGATTTTTTTAAGCTATAAAATAACCACAGGACGTACACTAATCACTTGTTAGAACATGACCTATACACGATGATGCATGGATGTAGAGCTATTCCTTTTAGATATGACCATATATCCTGAAGTAATCATAGAGCTCCCCAGAAAGTAAAACAGGACAACGCCGGGGTGTTCTAGACAGGGAACAGCAGGACACAAGTGCTATAAAGAGGGGCATGAGAAAGACCAGTGGGGGTATGATTGGGAAGGGGGGGGGTGATTCGCAGAGGACAGAGGGAGGAGCTTAGAATTGTGGACTAGCTCAGAAGGTAGAGGCGGGTAGATGGACAGGAAAGAGTAATAAATTAACATGAAGGATGCTGGATAATGATTTCCTCAAGAGCCATAGACTACCAAAAATCCAAAGCCAGGTGTGGGAAACCTCCCTTTGACTTGTTGGTCAGGAGGCTCTAAGAGACTCCCAGAATAATATAGTCTATTGCCATTTCACTTGGTTGCCTCCCAGAACTTGCAAGTAAGGCCCTATTTCTAAATATTCCACACACTTTAGATATAGGTCTTGGAGGAAGCGGGGTGAAACTGAATTGGAAGCCTTCTCCCTAGGGCTATTGCATAGTATCCAAAGGTACTTTGCAAACTACTGGGAAGGAAAGCAATCAGTAGAATCACCCAGCTCTAAAAACCTATGAACTGCAGCAATGACCAACATGGAAAGATGTCCTTAAAGGTCCAATAATGGCACTCATAACGTGGAGGTAACCATTAGCCATCTAGTTGGACTTAAGACCCAGTCAGCAGGAGGTCATTGCCTGGTACTGTCAACCCAACCAACTGCCTGTCGTTAGTGATGTCATGGACCCTAGAGGAGTACCTACTACTACCATGTTCCTAAATAAATATAATTGTATAAATTGTATAAATATAATTGTGTAAATACTTACCTTTAAAAAAATAATTGTATAAATACTTACCACACATATAAAATTAGCACATCCCCCACCCCATCAAAAAAGCTCTTACTGGAAGCTGGAGAGATGGTTCAATGGTTAAGAGCACTGGCTGCTCTTCCATGGGTCCTGAGTTCAATTCCCAGAAACTACATGGTGGCTCACAACCGTCTATAATGGGATCCAGATGCCCTCTTCTGGTGTATCTGAACACACTGACAGTGTCCTCATATACGTAAAATAAATACATCTTTTTTAAAAAAGTTTTTACTGTAGCAGATGAAGACCCTTACAGAAACCCACAACTGGTCAAAATATGGAAAACAAAACAATGACTGGGAGAAGGTGCCTAACACCAGTTAATGTATCTACAAGACAACTTGTACACCTAAGGTTCAGGAAAAAGTATAGAAGAGAGGATGGAAATATGGTAAGAGCCAGAGGACCAGAATGCATTCTGGTAGATGGTGTTCTCATTATGATAGGAAGCTTCACCCATGAAACCTTAAAAATATGGTTGCCTAAACAAGGTATATACACGTCAGCACCAGTCGATATACCAATATAGGGGATTCTCATAAGGTCATGCACCTAGATAAATACCTATGGACAAGTAATGACTGCCAAGACCAGCCTTAAACCTGTATACATACGAACACTTAGCAGACTTGGGAGACACTAGTTATGTGCATTCATAAAATCATGATAATTAAAGAAGAAGAGGTCATGAATTTGAGAGGGAGTAGGAAGACATAGGCAGATGGAAGGGGAAGAGGTAGGGGTGGAACTGATGTATATATAGTGCTCATGTCTGAAATTCTCACAAAAATTAAATTAAATAATATAGAGCCAGATGGTGCTGCAATTGCTTGGCTGTCTAATGAATTCTAGCCTCTAGGCTACGTATTTTTTGTTTTTAAGTGACGAGATCCTAAAATCCCTAAGTTCTTCTGGAATTATGGAGATTGGTTGGGAGGAGTGGGACTCTATACTCTGATGAGGTACTGTTCTGCCACACTCAGGCAGGCTCAGCACCGAGGCTAGGTAGAGCTCAGACTCATAGTGGAAGTGGAAGTTACAGTAAACTTGCAACTCTCTTGTGCATATGATTAAATATAATATCATAGGTTAGTGAGGAAAGATACAGTGTGTGCAATAAGGGCTCAAATGATGGCGAGTTCTTCTGAATTAAAGAGAATAACTGTGTCCCAGCCTATAGGGGGGGGCAGGCTGGGATGACCTCACGATAAAACATACAAAGCAGAAGGTTGTCAAGGTAAAACCCCCTCCATTCGCTTCCGTGGGTTTAGCTTTGCAAAACAGCTTATTTTAAACCAGTTTTGTGTGGATAAGACACAAGAAAATTGTTTCAAGTCTAAAATAACTCCTCCATTCTAGAGATATTTACTTCAGACTTGTTTAAGGAATGAATGAATCTTTATATATCTATTTTCTCAAGATTTCCCATTTCCTTTCTAAGCAAACATTTTGTGTTTTGTGTTTCTTTTCTTCAGATAAAGAATTCCACACTGTATTTCATTTCACACCCTGCCTCCAATTCCTCCTGGATCCACCCCTCCCCACCCGCTACTCTCCCATCTTCATGCTTTTTATTTTTTATATTTTATTTTTATTTTATTTTTATTAGCTTATGTGGTTCAATTTGTGTTGCCTAAATGCTGTATGCCCTAGAGAGTGTGGTTAACGTACCACAGGACACACCCTTAGAGAAATCTGATTCTTTCTTTCCTACAAGCTTTGAATTGCTGCAGTTTCCTCAGTTAGAGATGGAGTTTGGGGCTTACTTCTCCCCTTTTTGCATGTTTTTTTTTTTTTTTTGTCCAGTTTAAGCTTGGTCACGTCTTATACACACTGTTGCATCTGAACTAGGTTGTACATGTTGTTGCCTTGCTGTACCCAGAAAACAATCTTGCTGCATTCGTACACTGCCTCTGGCTCTTACAATCTTTCCACCCTCTCTGAAATAATCCCTCAGGCTTAGGAAGAGGGTGTGTGATACAGCTGTCACCAAGAGTGACAGAGTGGGGTTTCAATTTCTTGTTGTGGATAACATGAAGTTATGTTTTTAAAACATTGAAGTAGAAAGAAAACAAGCCAGCACTGCAGGTGTAGGCAAATGTGTAGGTTATTGGGAAAATAATTTGAAAATAACTTTTAGTCTAGTATTTTATAAATATATGGTTTTATGTTTAGATGTATGACCTTTCTTGGTTTCATAAATTATTATTATTTTTTTTGCTGTTGAAGCTATGTTCATCACTAAACTTAGATATACCAGGTTTATATTATAAAATCCTACTGAGATTATAATTTCAAACCATGGGCAAACTTCTAAAGTTAAAATTTCAATTAGAAGAAATTTTTTTTCCTAAAAATCTTTGAAGTCCTTCTAAGAACTAAGTCAGCCCTGATATTTTTGCTTTCATAGGAAGTGGACTTTTATAAATAACTATCTTTCAAGGTGTAGATCTAAAACCAGTGTTGTTTTATTCAGCTAGTTTAAGCCTACTCAATTAGGCTTTGAGAAGAGTGACAAACTATATCAGTTATTTATGCAGTAATCATAGCACTTTGAAAATAGTGACAGACTATTTCAGATATTTGTACAGTAATCATCGCAAATAGAAACCTGTTCAGAGTGAGAAAAACCTGCAAATAGTCGTGTGTAATATCATTATGTTCAAGAAGAAATAGTGGAAATTCTGACATATTTTTGAGCACCTACATAGCAACCAACTATTTACCAATCTGAAGTCTAGTACTTGGGGCTTGATCAATGGTTGGCAATGCTTACAGGTAAAGCAACGAACCTTCCCACTTCTCTTTTTGAAGGCTGATGGAGCCCTGTGATGCTTCTGTGTTTCTGTGTTTCTGTTCACATTACATAATGTATTTGGGGCTGGTGAGATAACTTAGTGGGTAAACGCACTTTCTGCCAAACCCAATGACTTGAGTTTGATCCCTGAAGGCCACATGGAGAAAGGCGAGAAGGAGCTCTCATAGTTTCCATCTCCCCTCTGTACTCCACTCAACTCATAACCTGCTGCCCTTTGTGAAAAGAAAAAAGAGAGAGACAGAGAGACAATGGAGAGAGTGAAGACATAAGCAAGTCAGGTTTTAGAGATTTGTTCACTGGAGTGCTGTTGAATGCAATTGTGAGGATTTTACAGTTGTGAGAAAAGTGAGAAAGAAGTAGCCACTTTTTTTTCCCCTGTGTCTCTAGGGCATATGGATCAGTACTTACATTTTTACAATATGCTTTGCTGCCAATGTGGGATTGTTGTTTGGTGTTGTCTGCACCATAGCTATCGTGTTAGGACGCTTCCCAAGGTAAGGCTTTAAAAAGGCTTCATTTAAATATTTTCTCTCTCTCTTTCTCTCTCTCTCTCTCTCTCTCTCTCTCTCTCTCTCTCTCTCTCTCTCTCTGTAAATATGTATATATATATATAATATATTTATATAATTTCATATCTTACTTGTAGCGAGGAAACAGAAAAGCAAATAGCAAAATATTTTATCTACATATGACATAGACTAATATTGGTTATAATAAAGAGAACCATCAAGATCATAACAAATTCCTGAGATAAATCAACTTAAAGGGACAATTTTATTTTGCCTATGATTTGGAGGTTGCTTTGGGCTTGCAGGGGCCCACCTCTATGGTGGAATGAACAGTGGGATAATCCTGCTTGTTTCTACGTGCCTGGAAAACAGGGAGACTGGTTATGGTGCCAATGTGACCTTTAATGGTCCACTTTTAGTGACCTAATTCCCTTCTATTATCCTTCAGCTCTTATTGGTTATATTGCCTTCCATTAGCAGTATAAGTTGGAAGCCAAGCCTTCAACACGTGGGCATTTGAGGGCCATTTAAAAAGTAAGCAAGCTGTGTCATAGTTCAGTAGCTTACATTGCGTGCGTTGTACATAAACTGAAGCATGCAGTGTGCTCTTTTCCAAGAGCCCGTTTCACTGCACATGATTATCGTGAGATGGATGTGTGTGCTAATATGTGCCGAGTCTTTTGTGTGTCTTCCCAGAGCTGAGACCATTTCTTGGAATAGATTTGTCCCTTCACTGGTGGACATTTGAATTGCTGCCATTGTTTTGACTGTTAATAAAACTGTCGTGAGCATTTGGATTTAAAAAAAAAAAAAAACGCAAACTATAACCAATTTCATAACATCTAATAAATCATATCTTTATTATAGCATTTAAAAACAGATGTAAAATTGCACCAGTAATCATCACTTAAGAAATTAAACGACCATCTTCACGTTCTAGAAGCCTCGCCATTTGCTGGGGAGGGCTTTATTGTTGTGTCCTTTGGCTGAGCATCATTAACCCCTTCATCTACTTTGAACAGCTCCTTTGCTGCATTCCCAGGGGTCATCTACTACTTCCCATACTCCATTCTCATGGGTCCCCTGGAATAATAATGATTTATTAAATAATCAGAGCCTGTGACTTTAAAAATATAAAATACACTTTCACCTATATAGAAACCTCAGTACAGATTCTTGTCTTGTTTCTCTTCTCCTCCTCCTCCTCTTTCTTCAGTTTTCTTCTTCCTCTTCCTCTTATTCTTCCTTGCCATTGAGCCCCTTCCTTTCACTCTTCTCATAACATCTTATGAGACCCCATATCATCTTTAGCCCTTTTTCACTTTATGATTTTTATCAATCAATGTAACTCTTACAGCTTGGAGCTTTTGGATTCTGGGGGCTTTAAATAAGATATATTCTATTTACTAATGTCTAGTTATTCTCCAATACAGTATATTCTCACAAAATACAGATTTACCAATATCTTACAGAAAAATTAACATAGATTACAAACCATGTTATTTCTAATGTAATTTTAATGTAAGACAGCCTCCTGCTTTTGATTCTTCTCTCTTAATACGGTGATAAGGGAATGACTTGTAACTTTAATCTGCCTTAAATATAGGGCAAAGACTTTAAGCATAACAGACATGAAAGAAGTGGAATTGAAGGTGAAGACAGAAGTGCATGAAGTAAGTCTGACTTCCTTTTCTTCTTGTACAAGTATTAACATTTGTGGATGAGACAGTTTTGAAGGGTCATAAAAATCCGATTAAGCATGCTATTTGACAACATCGTTCCAGTAGTATATATGTGAGCGCCACACTTGGCAGTATGCAATGGACGTGTGATAAATTAGTAGAGAAAAAGAAAACCTCCTTGAATTTAGGTTTCTAATTAAATCACATCATGGTTCATAGTATTTCAGTTCATGGTTGACTTATGGCAGAGATCACTTCAGGCATTTGAGAACTTCTTTTCCACTGCTAAATTGCATCAAATTAGCCAAATTGGTATCCTTTTTATTCGTTAAATGATAAAGAAACTTAGAGAATGGAGAAAAAAAATAAAACAAAGGTCATTCATGCACTGCTGTTTTAATGACCTAATCAATGCTGGGGTGGTGAATAAGATCACATGTATGTAGGTATGAAATTCTCAAAGAATTTTTAAAATGTTATTTGAAAATACAGTGATATGGAATTATTAGCTCAAAGTAATTAAGTCCAAGGTTCTATCTAGAATGCCAGTAATCATGGAATTATGAAACTTGGAGAACTTTCATTAAAAAGGCAATTTATGTAAGCTTGTCTTGCTTTGCTCCTGTGTGAGGATGCCATAGGAAGGTATCTGAGCTCGGTTAGCTTTTAAAATTTAAAGGTGTTCTTTGACAGTTTCATACAGGACTGCTTTCATCCTACTTTCCGTACCTCTCTCTTAACTCCAGGAAATCACCCCTTGTTTCACTCCACTACCCTGGCCCCCATTCCATTTTCCCCTCTTTCTTCCTTCTTTCCTTCCTTTTTCTTTTTTCTTCCTTCCTGCTTTCCTTCTTCTTTTGTTTTTTTTTTTGTTTTTTGTTTTTTTTAAATAACTTTTAATTTTTAGAGACAGGGTTTCTCTGTGTAACAGCCCTGGCTGTCCTGGAACTCTATTTGTAGGCCAAGCTGGCCTTGAACTCACAGAGATTTGCCTGTCTCTATCTGCCCAGTGTTGGGGTTAAAGGGCATGCCTGGCTCCTGTCCAACACTCTTGTCTTTTTCTTTTGTTTTGTGGCCCACTGAGTTTAGCCAAGGGTCTCTGCCTTTAGCTGTACCCCAGCTTCAGCTGTAGAGCCCACTAGGGAGGAAGTGGCTCTTCTAGTTTCTCATTTGAAAAAAAAAACATAAAAAGTTTAAAGGAGGGAAAAAATAATAACAGAAGTGTTCGCTTGAATCATTTTAACCCATTTGTAAAAGGCCACCCTCACTCTGATCCTGCTTGATAAATGTTTGGTTAACATTTTCTCCTTTACTCTTGTATTCACCCCCTTCATTACCTTATGATTCCCCTCAGAGCACAGAGAACTGGCCTCCTTCCAAAAGGACCAATGTCAAGGTCTTTCCAGGTAGCCTGAAAACAGGAAGTAACGTCAGGAGTCTTTCTGTGACACCCAGGAGAATGGTTTGTTCTTTTAATAAGAGACTTGTTTCACAGAGGGACGCTTGGTTCAGAGCCTTGGAAGTTGTCCCAGGCTCAAGTTTTCCACCAAGCCCACTTCTCTCTTCCTTTCATAGTCTTCCCATGGAATTTAACCCGTAGCTACATCACCCCCCACTGACATCTTTATCTTTGAGACAGAATGTGATTTTAGATTGATGAATTTTACTTCTAAACGTCACTGACGAGCAAACTGCATAATCCTTGCTTTCTTGGGCAGAAAGGAACTTAGAGTGAATGAGGGATTTGTAGCACAGACACAAGTGCTAGGAATTTCTCTTTCTTCTGTCACCCACACAAGTAACAAGTTTTGCTCATAAAGATTCCCGTTTTTAAAAACTGTTACATCTCAGTAGTTTCCTGATAGCTTCCATAAGGATAAGAGATGTGACTAAGATTGAACGTCATTTGCCCATACACGGTAAAATGAGAATTTTATCTGACATAAGCTTGCACTATCCCCTTTTTTTCTAACTCGGTATATGTCTTCTGCAACAAACTCAGTTGTGCTGAGAACTTCTGAATGACAGCAACTTGAATCTTCATTCTTTAACACGGATTTAGTTTTACATCTTAAACTGGAACAATCCAATATGATGACTGTATATGACAGAACTAAACATTAATGGTTGACTTTTCAGTTTCTACCTGATTTCCTCTAGATTAGAAGTGATTTTGACAGCTCAGTCTTTTTGCTACCGTGTATTTTTTTTTGTTGTTGTTGCAATGCACTGACTTTCTACAGTTTAAGTATCTTCATAATTTCAGAAACTCTGATATATATTTTAAACATTTATTTTAAAAAACGAGCAAACAGTAAGGTCTCTGAATTATCCATGTTTATGTACCTAATTCTTTATTTCTTCTGCCTGCATGCATGGCAATTCTCTGCATCTCTTCTTTCATGGGAATACAAAAAGCCTGAAGGAGTAATGCCTTGCTTGGTTGGTAAGGAGTTACCGTTCCACAGGATTGACCATCTTAATCAGATACCCACCCCAGAGTCACAGAAAAGAGAGCTTTGGTTGGGCAGCACCAAGTGCTGTCAATAATATCTGAACAGATGGGCAAAGTAGATAGATTTTTGTGTCGAAACTCTTTCTTCTCCCTTTCCCCATCCTACAATTGGGCAATGCAGTGCAATCCAGAGCTTGCCAGGTAAACCTATGTGTCAATACTATCTCTTATGGTTTACTTTCAATGAACACTACCAATTATTTGCAAACTTTTACTTTAGCTAGAGGTGAGCTTACATCAGTGTTGTATAAAGAGATGATAGTTGACACTTGGAGACACGTGTTCAGCTTTATTGAAATACTGACAGATATTTAAGGTTGTGTTCAGTAGCAGAACATTGCCTAGCATATGCAAGGCTCTGAGTTTGAACTACCTTAATGCAAAGTAACAATAATTAAGTTCATTTTAACTGATAGGTTGAATCAAAGATGCACTTTGGGAAGGATAGTCTAGGTTATTTCCTCACTTGGACCGATAAATAGAAATAAGAGGCACTTTCTGAAAAGCTGTGGATTGTTTTATTACTAATGTTCCTCAATACTAAGTGTCTATTTCCTTGATATGTGTGGTATTCCATTAAGACTTGCAAATAAATTACAATAACGAATATGTTAGTTAAGAGATAGCAATCCACATGAGTGTTATATTGACTCATAGGATTTAGTCTGATCAGGAATAGTTGTTTTTTTTCTTTTTTCTTTTTGGTTTACTTGTTTGTTTTATTTTTTTCTGACTTGAGAGTTCTAAATCTTTTCCTTTTTCCACTTTAAAAGGAAGCCTCGCAACAGATAAAAATCATCTCAATAAACAACCCACTTGTTTTCCTGAATGCAAAGAAATTTAGTGCTGATTTGATGAAAATAATCCTAAAGGAAAGTGACAGCAACCAACCACTTGATGATGTCAGCAAGGTAGGTGTCCTAGCTTCATGACATTTGTAATACTGAAAATATCACTAAAAATATCCACAGGTAAATGACAGAGTTTAGATGTTCTTATAGACCTGTTCATCAGAAAAACCCTTAATATTGTATATCTGCCTTTTCATTCACAATATAACCTGTGTATAGGGCAATATTTAATATCACTTATGAAATTTGTTCATCATGGACCTAAAATAAATATGTGATAGCCTAGTTCTTCTGAATATGAAACTTGATAAACAACTTATAGAAGTATAAGCAGTTGTTATTGATATTATAACATTATTACACAATTGTCCCTCCCTCCCTTCCTCCTTCTTTCCCTTTTTTTCCTTTCCTAACTTCTCCTTTATTTTTCTTTTTCAAATTGAGACAGGGTCTCCCTATCTAGTTTATGACCTTTCTGCCACATTGTCCCAAGCGCTTGGATTAAGGATGTGCACCATGTCCCCACTAATGTTCAGCTTTCTATTTCTGTAAGAAATCTTGGTGACCAGAGGCACCCAATCAAATGTGTACCAAAATGAGCCAGTATGAATGTGTAATTTGCCCTTGAGCCCTCAAGTCCAGAGCCACTTACCAGCTGTGGGAATTTAGATGAGTCTGTATTTCAGGGTCCTCATTTATAACAATGAGGATTCAAATAGTTAAAATATGCAAAACACTTAGAATAGTGCTGGCATCAATCCTTAGTTCTGTGCAGTCCTAGCTAATATGGGCTATTAGGTTGACTGTCTTTCTCATGAAACTTTCCTTGACTCTCCAGATAATTTCTCATACATCCTTGAACATGTGTCTCTTAGTTACTCATGTATGGGAGACCCTAGGCCTCTTGTTTCCAGTCTCAAACCATGCAGAGAGCCATTCCTTTGTCTACAGCAAAATGCTTCTGCCCATAGTTCTCGCCCTGATCTGCCTATGACCTTTGCCCCAAACTCCCATATAGGACCAAATACGAAGGTGTGACATTCCTCTTCCTGTAATTATTAACATGTGTGAGATGATGCCATCAGACTGTAAATGGCAAACAAGAACCTTTGGAACCCTACAGGTTGTAAATACATACGGCCTTTGTGCCTTTAGCTTTTCACTTTCAATGGAATTTTGAGGACCACAGCCAGTGTTTTCAGATTTGAAACTCACGTCTATATTTAGCGGTTTAGGTTGACATTGTGTCTATATATTTCACAGAGTCTTTTATTGTATATGGCAGGGCACTGTTGTAGTAGTTTTTGTGGACTGGTTTTAGCTCACAATCACCATGCAAAGTGGTACAATGAAAAAATGCTATAGTTTTAAATAATTTCGTGGACCCATAAGAAATTTGCCTAGTTTAATATCTTCCATCTAAATCCTTGCAGTGCACTGCAATCCAGGACTACCTAAAATGAACCTGCGTTCCTGATACTGCCACCTCTCTCCTTCTTCAATTCAGACTATCAGCCATTTGTAAAGTTAGGTTTCAGCTGGAGGAGCCTTCCAACCGTGTGCATAATGGGATTATAGTTGGCACTTTCTTAGGACTAAATATCTTTTAAAAATAACCTTAATTTTTTTTTTTACAGTTTTGATTTATGGAGAAACTAAAAAGATAGGAAAGGTTCTGTACACCTCATAGCACTTTAAGATGTTAACGCCTTGTATACCAGTTACAGCTAACACATTCATTTATGGTTTATTCTGTCTTGCTTATTTTGACTAATAGCTTATTTCTCTCTCTCTCTCTCTCTCTCTCTCTCTCTCTCTCTCTCTCTCTTTATCATTTGGTGATGGGAGGAGGCTCTGAGATTCTAGCCAGTGCATCACATTACATTTAACTGTCATGTTTCTTTATGATCCTCTTGTCTAAAAGTTTCCCAAATTTTCTTGTTTTAAATTTTCTTGTGAAAATGTTGATCAAGAATGGCCAGGTAATTTGCAGAATGCCCCTGTATTAGAATTTGTTTGGTGTTTTGCATGGTAAGACTAGGGTTATTTATGATCATTAGGAAGGAACATTATAGGGGCAAAGTCCTACATCCCACCCAAGGTATATAATACAAACATTACTGATTACCGTTGATGGAAATATTGATTCCCTAAGTTCATCTATTGTTTTTAATCCTTTCTATGCTATACTGTGGAAGGAAGTCACTTTGTTTAAGCCAATTATTAGGAATTTGAGAAGTTATAATTCACCTCCTAAAAGTAGAGTATCTAGATAAATTATTTAAAATTCTTCTGCACAGTAGATTGTGGAGAAGGTAAGAGGGAGAAAGGAGAATTCCATCTTCTGAGGGCCAGTCCCTAAGATACAGCCACACAGTGAAATATCATTATTTGAACACTGAATAAAAGAAAGATTGAATCTCGGAAAAGTGCTAAACAATCTGATAAAAATATGTTATCTGTAGCACAGGGCAACATGTAGGGGAAACAATCTCAACCCCACCTTAAAGGAGAACACTCTAAAGATGTACAAGCAACGGAAACCTGGAAAGGCATTGACTGATTCCAGACTGAGATGTTCCTGTCTTTGTAACTTTGGCCTGGTTTTCTAGCTTTCTAATCTTTGCCTTCCTCATACTGGGACACAGGATTAGTAACCCCACAGAATGCTTCCTGAAGATTCAATTGTTAATGTCTTCAAGATACAGGTATGGAATAAACTCTGAAAATTGTGCACTGTCCTTACCATTAACCAAGAAAAGAAAAACAAACAAACAAACACACCATTTTTGATAAGCTGCATTGCTGAGCCATTGCTGTTAGAGACACTGAACTATATGATACAGAACCACTTGGTTTTCACTCCCTGACGTCTTGAATGTGATAAATATTTCTCAAGCGTTTTGTGGGGCTAATGTGTATGAAATAATTATTGACGTCAGATCAAAACAAATTTAGTCTTTCAGAAAATGTTCTAGCATCTGACTAACTGAGCAGAGAGTCTTCTGAATGAATGTATGCTCATTCCCAGCCCACAATCCTTCTTCATTTCGTAGTTCACTGCACACAGCATCTGAAACACTCCTGGAACGAAATCTGTGGTGGTGCTAATTGTTATTACTCATCACGTAGACAGGAATGTGCGACTTTTCATTGGCAACTATTCATTGTTCTACAGTGCTTTTATTCTTTACATTTCTTTTATTTCAGTGTGAACAGAACACCTTGCTCAGTTCCCTGTCCAACGGCAACTGCAATGGTGAGTTTGCTTTTACACCAGAGGATAACACCTCCTCTCTTTTTCTCTCTGTTGGCCCCTCTCCCTTGAGGGTTTTCCATGTTCTTCAGCTAGAATCCCCTTCTCCATCCCCCGTTTCTTCCCATCCCCATTTACTCACCCCTATTCTCCTTATTTTTATCTCTGCCTCTCTCTCTCCTCCTCGCTTCCTTTTTACTCATCAACTCGTTCCTTTTACCTTCTCTTGTTACTCTCTCTTCTCTTCTTTCATCTCTTCTTTGGCCTCGCACTTCTTCCTCTTTTCTTGCTGCCATCTTTCTTCTTTTCCTTCTCCTTAAGTTGAATGTCTGAATTCTATATAATCTTCATGTAGTTCTATCTTTCCCTCAAATATTATCTCATGGATATTTTAGATTTATACTTCACCCAACTAAACTAACAACAGGCTCATACTTTTCTAGGATATATGCCAGGTAACAGCAACAATGTTTTAATGATTATATATATATATATATATATATATATATATATATATATATATACATTATATATATTATTGATATAATATCCAAGTTGGTATTTATTCCCTGAAAGTTTATTCTCCTGTAAAAGCATGAGTTGAGTTGGCTTTCTTTCAATATGCAGAAACCAGGAGACACAGTGATGGACAACTGTGCAGTAGGAGTGTAATCGCACTAATGCACAACTATGCAGCAGGAATGCAGCAATATTAACACATAACTGTGTAGCTGGAGTGCAGCAGCACTAATGCACAGCTGTGCAGGAGGAGTGACACCATACAGCAGTTCAGCAGCTAGGTGACAAAGGGCAGAATTAATGAAATCCAAAGATTTAACCAGAGGACTAAATTCCTACGTGGTTGATATGGAATTATATATTATATGATTTAAATATCATTAGTTGATGAGAAAGAAAAAGAACAAGTTGAGAGAGAAAATGTTTAAAAATCTGCTGCAGTGAATTTGGGCAAAATTCATAAACATGATTTAAGGTTTGACTCATGCTGTGTCTCTAGTGACCATACACTGGGACTATAAGACAAATTTCAATATGCTTCAAACAATGGAAGCTGTGTATGCAGATATACTGCCAATATGAAATTAATATTTAAATAATTTATAAAGATTTATTCATCTTATTTCTAATTTCATGCACATTTATGGGGAGGTTGTTTGTGGGGGCATGTACACATGAATGCTGGCACCTACATAGGCCAGAAGAGACTGTTGAGTCCCTAGACCTGGACTGAGGGGCAGTTGTGAGCCACCCTAGAATAGGTGCTAGGAATCAGACTCAGGCCCTGTGCAAGAATAGTACAGGCTCTTCATCACTAAGACATCTCTTTAGCCCCTAAGCTGAAAATTTTTAATAGAAGAAAATTTATAACAAGAAGATCGTCATAGAATCTCAACGCTTTTGGAAATTAATAAATACCCCTTGCAATTATATAGTATCATAAGAAGAAATCAGGGTAGAAAATAGAGAAAAGGGTAGACTATAAGGGAAGTGCACATAAAATATATGAGTACTGATAGAAAACTTATCTATTTCACATATTACCTTCCTTGTTCACTTCTTTGGATACCCCAGTTTATCCTTAATCCTCATCAGCTTATTTCTCTTCCTCCTCTTCTCCTGCCCAGCCTTATTTAGTCACAGCATTATGCTCCCACTTTTCTAAACCTTCTATGACCTTGCTCTCAGTTTCATCACTAAAATCTTTTCCGGGTTTCACAACCCTCTGTCCTTAATCACATTCAAGATGAGTCAATATGACTTTAAGTTTGTTTTTTCTCGTTGTTGATGAGGTGTTATGAGTCAAATTATGATGCTATAGCTTAGAACTTTCAAACAGGAAACAACGGTATTTAGGGGTGTGTTTATGAAGGAATTTGTATTTGATCATGAGCATAGGAAATTAAAGGTGATATGCAGATACCAGGAGACTTTCAGCAGATGTAAGGGATACAGAATATGACTCAAGTGACCCAACCAAAGTGAGACATCAAGACAGAAAAGCATGGGAAAGGAGACAATAGTCAAAAAATCTTCTTTCTTCAACAGCCTTTTCAGATGCACAGCTGGCATGCATCAGAATAAATAACCCTATAAGACTATTTACAGCCATTAGAAGATAGATGCCAGGCAGGAGTGGTGCATGCCTTGAATCCCACCACGTGGGAGGCAGAGGCAGATGGATCTCTGAGTTTGAAGCCAGCCTGGTCTACAGAGTGAGTTCTAGGACAGCCAAGGCTACATTGGAAACAATCAAACAAACAGAAACAAGCACCAAAAAGTTGTAAGATGGAAGCCACCGCATTTTTAAAAATGGACACCATAATTGTTCACCTCGTGGAGAGATCTTCTGGAAGCATGTTTAGCATTTTAGGTCATCCGATGATAGTGTTAACAGAGCCCTGTAGAGCTCTTACCATGGTGAACCTGCCGTGTGGTCTTCTACCATTTGCCCTACTTTAGAAAACGTCCAGGTTCTCTCTGGGTCTCAGCTCACATGACTCTTCCTTCTTTTCATTCATGCACTTTTCATGTCATTACTCACCTGGTGAATATGTCACATACCCTTAATCCTAGGAAATAGTAAGAGGTAACATATGTTCAATGTGTATGGAAGGTCTGGCTTTTGATGTCGTGGACTCCAAAGTTTCAGTAGGCTTCCAGCCTTCTGAAATTCTTCCTTTACTCATAACCCCCAAATAAGAAACTCGGGTATATAAATGTGCATCAGTGCTGTTGTAATTATCCTAAGCTCAGTGTTTTAATGCAGCACATAGTTATTAGATTATACTGAGACAGAAATTCAGACTGAGTCTCATGAGCATGGCACTGGAGTTATGGTTAGAATATGTTCCTTTTTGGAGGCTCTACAGGAAAACCCCCAGTCCCTTTCCAACTTGGCCCATCTGTGTTCCTTGGTTCATGCTCACATTAATATTCAAGCCAATAGAGGCATCTTCAGGTCTCTCTCTGATTTCTTCTTAATCACATCTTCTCTGACTGAATCTCCAGACACTTGGATAGTCTAGGATAATCTTCCCATACTGACATCCTGAATTTGACCAAATATACAAAGTTCTTGTTGCCCTGTAAGGTAACATATTCATTAATAGGTACTGAGGGTACAGACGCAGACTTTGGAAGTATTTTCCTGTGTGTGTGTGTGTGTGTGTGTGTGTGTGTGTGTGTGCATTGTTCTGTTTCTGGCTCTTCCTTAGCACTGTATGTATACCTTCTCTAGTTTTATAACCTCTCAAGTATGTTGAAGGCAGCCACCATCATCACTGTTCACCCCTGCACTTACATTCCCTAACAGGGTGCTTAAATATACAGCACATCTGTATTAACTGACTGTTGGAATTAGTAAAAGACTAGACCCGTTAGTAGAAGGTTTAATAGGCACACGCTTTTCCGAAGAGAATGTTGTTGTTTGCTCAAAATGTTTCTTTCTTCTCTTATTCCTTTAAAAATTAGAGAGATAATTCTGTTTCTCAATAGTTAATTGATACCAATACAAAATACTTTTTAAAATTACAAGTGACTCACAGACTGTCAGGAGTCTTTTGAAGTAAATGGAAAGCACTCCTAAATTATGCAACTATGAATATTTTTTAATTAAAAGAGTTAATGAATATTCCACAGGAAAGAGCTGTCTTCCACAGTCTGGGTTTAATTGCCCACCCACACCTGATGGTTAATGTCTTTCTGAAACGTTGTATTTTGTAGATAAAGCCCATCATTTACCACATGCCCTGTGGGGATAGATAAGTCGTCTCCTCTGCACATGCTCCAAGTGTACCTCATTTACTTAAGGCAGGTTATTAGCTGTGCATTCTCTTATCCAGGATGATGTGACTTGTATTGTGTTAGCTGATTTGCTTAGAACCTTGGGATGCAAGGTTATATTCACGAATGAGTTCAGTGACAGGGCAGAGGAGATATGGGTAAAAGAAAATTATTTTTATATTTGGAAGATTTCAGAAATGCCCCTTGTATTTAAATTTTCATTTGAGTGAATCAGAAACTGCACCATTAGGATTTTATTTTTGTTTAAATAAGGTGCTATGAATGAATTTATTTGAAATAGCTTACATTAATAATTATCCACAAATGTAAGGATGAACATTTTGTTTTGATATATTTTATTTTGAATGGCCTGAAAATGTGCACATTTGATGACAAGAAAGGCAAAAAGAAAAATCCTGTATAAAAATAGAAGATGAAATGAACAAGGGTACAGATTGACTCTGTAACAGCATGTAATTCAATCTATAGATTAAATCTATAACAACATAAATTATGGAAACTTTACAAGACAATAACAAGAATGTAGAATACAGCTTGACAGGGAAATAGACATGGCAGGATTGAAGAAAGAACATAAACTTTCTTAAAATTATCCCAATGCCATTTTAGTCATTTAGACAGCATTATAATCAATTTCTCTATTAATCAATGCATAGATTGCTTTCATTGTAGTACTTTTAAGTTCAAAATTTCAAATACAACTGTAATAGTATCTAACCAAAACACTGACTTTATAAGCCATTGTAACACTTAATTTGACTTCAGTAAACACATGTATCTTGATGGCATGAACCTCTTGCTCTGACTATACATTGAGGTGCCCAAAATGATGCCTATGGCTTATTGATAAAAAAAAAACTATATAAATTTTTGAGGAAAATTAATGTATTGACATGTTCTCTATGTCAAACAATTTATTTTAAGTTGTAGTTTATTGTTATAAAATCTTATTTGTAAAAACTACTATTGTGCTTTTTAGCAAAGTATGGAAACATATATATATATATATATATATATATATATATATATATATATATATCATTACATAGACTGAGCAGGTTATATTTAGGAATGTATATGACAAAAATTAATGAAAAAAATGCCATGAATTTGAATGAGAACAAGAAGGGGTGTCTAGGAGGGCTTGTAAGAAGGAAAAAGAAGGGAGAGATGTCGCAATTATATTATAACCCCCCAAAATAAAGAAACAGAATAAGTAAAGAAGACATCAAGAAAGCAGAAAACTTTATAATTCCGTAGTTATCTATTTTTAGAGTTAAATATTTCATTTTTCCGAAGATAATTTTTAGCAAAAATTGTATGTTGTTGCTCAATTTTAGATACATATTTTGTGTCATTTGCTCAGAACAATACTGAACACATGAATAGAAGTGACACAATTTTCACACCAATTCTGTCGTCACTGTCAAATTCTAACACCAAATATTTCCATGATTTAGTCATTCACTTCAGTCAAGGTTATTGGGCAATAAAAGTATCCACCTTTTGGCAGTGATTGTCCTGGTATCTCTTTACCAATTTTTGGGACAGGGTACATGGGGTAGAGTTGTAACACTTGTCTATGCCTAAGGTGTATATATTTCTACCGTGTCTGATCAGTAAGAGTGGAGCTGGAGAGATACATGCCCATATGAGATGTTTCTAACCTACTATTACTTTAAAGAAGACACTTACATTTTTGTTTTCTAAAACCAGTATGTTGCAAGGATTTTCATAGGAAACATATACAATAGGTTAGTGTTGCTCAGTGGGTTGTTACTGGTTTTTGTAGGGCTAGCGATGGTCCTGGGGCTTTGTGCATGCAGGTTTACTGTGAATTAACTGAAAATTAATGTTAACACAGATTGTTTCCAAAACTGTGGACTTTTGCTTTCAGTATAAACTGAAGTGCATGAGCTTCAGCCATCCCCAAACAGGGCTCTCGCTCCGGACCTAGCAGCAAAAGACGCTGTTGACGCGGATAGCGCATCATGTGGAGTATCTACACCATGCTTATAGTGAACTTGCTAGATAATCCTTTCAGACTCATTTAAATTTCTCCAGCCAGTCTTAGAAAAATTAGTAACTGTTTTAAATATGAAAATGGGCAGAATTGCCATCAGACGTGAGGACACTGTTTATTCGCTATTGTTCGGCCATGTCAGCCGCAGAAATCTGCTCATTCTAACTAGAGTTTCTGTGTCTCCTGCAGAAGATGTTTCCCAGCCCTGCTGCTCCAGTGAGAAGTGTTCTTTGGTCCTGAATTGCAGTGGCTTGACCTTTTTCGACTACACAGGAGTCTCCACGCTTGTTGAGGTATCCGTACATCCTGGGTCAGGCCTGATTCCTTACTGCTCTTCAGCTGTCAAAAGTATTTCTCAGTCAGCTCAGCTACCGAGTCTTCAACCCCTTTACCACAAAAGACATAGAATTCTGTGCCTTTACTGCCGTGGGTTTGTTGCCAAAGACCCTATCAGGATTCTAGGCACATAGGATAAGGGGTCAAAGTTGGACTGAAAATTGAGTATTATTGGATATAGTGTCTGCCAGGAAGTGCATGTTTAGTGCTTTTGGAGTGGAGAAACACCTCTTGGGGTGTAGCTGCATCACCCAGCTAATTCTCCCTGAACTTCCCCTCAGCCAGCCTGCTTCACCCACTGAGGCTACTGCATTTGCCCCTCCCCCACCTGATGCTGTGCTTGGGAATTGCTTTGTAATGGACACTCGAATCCTAAGAGGAGGTCCTTTTTCTTTCATTTTATCTGACTTATTTTTAAAGTGTTGTGTTAGCTCCAGGGGCACTAGTTCAGTGGCAGAGCACTCATTAGCAATCAAAGCCATGGTTTCATTTTTTTTTTTTTTTTTTTTTTT
>NC_034611.1:23351927-23353051 GCF_900095145.1 Mus pahari | reverse complement strand
GGACACCCCGCCTCGGTCGGGGAGGAAAGGTGTTGGGTGTTGGATCGGCCTGCGGACAGCCNCCTGGCGAACACCCCTCCTGGGCAGGAGAGGCGTAGGGCGATCGGGTCCAGATGCGGGTCCCTCCTCTCCAGTCCGCCATGGTTTCAATCCCCCAAGTAACTATATAAATAACCAGAAAAAGTGGATTGATTGAATATAGATTGACTGAGATCCTATACATTTTCTATCTCTCCATTTGTATCATAAAATTTTACTTTGAGAGTTCCCACTTTTCACATTCCAGAGCTATAAGGGCAAATTGAGTGTCTCTGTCCAGGAGACTGGGAACTGAAGTGATTGGCAGGAAAGTGCTTATCCTGTGGACATCTGGGAATCATGCTGGATCTGTCCCAGGCCTGCACTGTGCTGTGGAATCAGTCCATTTGTTTAAATTTGGTAGTTCCTTTGTGGAAATGAAATGATTCTTGGATCAGAAGGCATTTAGAAAGCAAATGGAAGGTGCAAATCAGGGTGTGTAAGCACCACAATGCTGTTGTTCTTGAACTAGTTTTAAGTTTTTAGCTGAAATTATTAGTTGCCCACTCTAGATGTTTGAAGACACACCTTAGAATTGGTTAAGAGGGTGACAAGGAACCTGCTGCCCTTTGGTTTAGGCTTGGAGGCTGATAGTTAGGAGGAATGAAGCAATCCAGGCAGGGAAGCATGCCAATGAATGGAGGTTGTTTCTGTTTTCCACCTGAATCATCGTCATGGCGTCAGTGGTCTCCATGTTGCATTAGGAAAAATGACATCTTTTTAAATTGGCAGGAAAACTGTACTTTCACTTGGTACACTACTTTTTGCTATATATACAAAGCTGGCAATGTTGTACTTGTTTTAATTTTTTCTCCTTATTCCTGCATGGTTTATTGCCTCATGGCTACATTAGAATTTGTGTTAAGCAAATATATATATAGGCTTTAAGGATAAAAAGATTTTAGATTCACACATCAGTCAGATACTAGTTATGTTCCTGGAGCTAAATTCTGTCCTTTCCTTTCCTTTCCTTTCCTTTCCTTTCCTTTCCTTTCCTTTCCTTTCCTTTCCTTTCCTTTCCTTTCCTTTCCTTTCCTTTCCTTTCC
>NC_034611.1:23342721-23349517 GCF_900095145.1 Mus pahari | reverse complement strand
CATCCACTTCTGTGTTTGCCAGGCACTGGCATAGCCTCACAAGAGGCCGCTATATCAGGGTCCCTTCAGCAGAATCTTGCTGGCATGTGCAATAGTATCTGGGTTTGGTGGCTGATGATGGGCTGGATTCCCGGATGGGGTAGTCTCTGGATAGTCCATCCTTTCATCTTTGGTCTAAATTTTGTCTCTGTACCTATATTTAAGGCCATATCTTAAAAGTGCAAATATATTTGCAAGCACTATGATTTCTTAGTTCCAGCTTCCCCGAGAAAAAGTTTGGAGCCACGAGCAGCAGGGCCTGACCAGCTACGCCAGATTCTCTGCTTTCTAGGAAAGCTCTAGATTGTGCACTGAGCAACTTCAGCACAAAGAGCATTGGTGCTGGAGTTGAGGATGGAAAGGAGATGGATGACTTGCATTTATTCTTTTGCCAGTGTTGGGAGTCGAGGCAGATTGGTGAACTGGAGATTGTCTTTGTCAACATCAATGGGCTGTCCATTACAGCGATGCGTTTGAGTTCCATTGGGCTAAAGACAAAGTCAAACACCAAGAGGTCACTTTGAATTAATCACATTAACTTAAAGAAATGGAAGCCACTTATTGAATGTCAAAGTCAGAGCCCGTAGTTTTTATTTATTTATTTATTTATTTATTTATTTATTTATTTATTTATTTTTCATTTATACTCAACTCTGATTAATCCACAGTTCTCACTTTTCAAAAAGGACTTCTGATGGAGAAAGATGAGAGAAATTACGTATCATGTAACATACATGCTTACAATACATTCTAGATTGTGTTGCAAATGCAGCTGTCCATGTCTTGTATATAGGACACATCACTGCCATATAACCGATTCCACCCAACTATAAATGAAGCTTTACATGCACTTTTAGCCAGATTTCATGATGTTAGTCTGCTTTTGGTGAATTAAAATCACTGGCTCCTAAATTAGTTCTGGCTAAGCTGCCTAGAAGGTAAGAGTCAAGGCCCTAGTCCGCCTGTGCATGAATTTGACTCTTCCACTTGGTGCACCTTAAAAACTGGAATATAATAAACCTCAGGTTGTTTTGAGGTTTAATAGCTGGGATTTATAGAGTCAATGAAGTATTCCGAGATTGTTGCAAAATAAGGAAGTTAGCAGGCTAGCATCCTTCATCACTTCCATGGGCTGGTTCTGGACTTTCCATAAAAGATGTTGACAGTAGTCCTCTCTCATTTATACAAGGAAGCAAAGATTATATTTTCATTTTTCTAAAGAAATGGTAATAGGAGCAGCTAAATTTAGTCTCTGTAGAATAAATATTTCAGTTTGAATCCTTTTGAGAGTGCTGGGCATGTCCTTAACTGTGTAACAATGCCTCCCTCTGGTGGCTGGATTTCAGAAATGTTCATTTGTTTCCCCAAGAGTTCTTTCCCCAAAGCCGGGTTCTTCCCTCTAGTCTGCTACCCAGGACTAACCATGTGTCTGCTCTTTTCCTTCTTCCAGCTCTACCTTGATTGCAAGAGCAGGAGTGTGGATGTGTTCTTAGCCAACTGTACAGGTAGGACGGCCTTGTCAGCTACCATCAGATGAATCCTCTCAGCTGCTCCATGTGTCTTTACATATCCTGTGCCTTCTTCTTTGCAGCATCCTTGATAAAAGCAATGACATACTATGGAGACCTAGACACTGAAAAACCAATTTTTTTTGACTCGGTACCTGCTGCAATAAGTATCATCCAATCAAATAAGGTGAGTTGGTTAAGTTAAGGAGCAAGAGTTTTGTAAGGAAAACTAGAATACATAATCGTTGGAAGTTTTATAAGGTTCCCTTCTCACTGATCTCTAAAAAAAATAATAATCTACGAATAACCCTTCCCTCTGCATTCTGACACATTTACTTGAAAAGGAATGATTCCATTCCATTTTGTGGGCAAGTTATGAACAACTGTTAAATAATTTGAATCTTCTAATGGTGTCTTGGCTTAGAGAATTTGATGGTCACCTTAGCTTTAATCTAAGATCCACTGTCCTGGAATTTGACTTTGGAACTCTCCAATGCAAATACTAAATATCAATTTTAAATATATTTTGTGCTCAGATAATCATGTCAGTAGGCTTATTTATACTGTCATCTTTTGGAACATCATTTATGGCTTGTGGTGATCACATGACTATAAGTATGCAAATTACTGTGCAATATTGGGCTTTTGTAATGATTCCCATAGTCGTGGTTTCCAGCAATGTCACTGTAGCCCTCAGTCATTTTGCCTTTCTTCCCGGGCAGCATTAGCAATTCCCACAGGGACTGCTCTCATCTTCAGTCAGAACAATAACACTATCATTCTTATTACGTACATGCATTGAGTACCTACTGCATTCTAGAATATTCTGAAGGCCTTAGTCATATTAATTAAATTTGCCACTGCATGGGAGATAGGGATTCTTACTCAGCCAATTTTTAGAAGTAGGAAAACAAAGACCAAGAAACTTACAGCATTTGGCTGGTTTCAAAGTCAGTCACTGGGCATGGGATGTGGAGCTTTGTTACTGATGGGTGTGGCTTATGTTACTGCCACTCCTTCATTGCAGTGCAGATTATGAGGTAAGTGAGTAATATATGATTATTTCTTCTTCTCTTTTAGAATTTGAGCAAGGCCAGTGACCACAGTGAAGTCTGAGGCCAGTGTGTTGAAGTGCATGCCTCATCTTTAGCACCTGCCCCAAAGAGGCCAGATCCTGGCATTTTGCACACATTTTGGTGTATATACAGTATATCACTCAGTAAGAATGATATGACTTGGCAACTGCATAGCCACTGGCCAAGACTTGCTGACCTCCTATTTTTCTAATTTTTCTTAATAAACAGATTCATTTAGTTATTTCATATAGGCATCAATATGCATTTAGCTTTAGTTTACTGAACAGTAAACATGCTTTTATTTCCTGTTATGAGAGTATTTTGTATGGTATTATTTCTGTTTTGTTGTAAACTAACAAGTGGAGAAACACCTTTTTTTTTCAAAAATGGTTTGAATTATTTAGAATCCATTTGTAAAAAAATATTATGATCATCTAGTTAAAAAAAAAGAGTGTTAGCAAATGTGCCATTTCTCCATAATTTTTATCCCAAAGTTATTTAAACATCAGTAAGATAAAGACTTTATACAGTGAAAAATGAAATCTACAGATATAAAGCAGTTTAGAAAAAGACAACATAGAAGTTATTAATGTCAATACCCATCAACACAATCACTCTGACAATATTCACATATTCAACTATGAGTTCATATGTGGAAGAAAACTGGTGTTTTAGTAAAACCAAGTTCTTGACATTAATCTGTTGAGTTGTGGATAATGGAAATCATTTGTGTATTCAATCAGATAATTCTGATTTCTGTGTTGCCACACAAAAGATATTCTGCTTTCAGACTTACTTTATTGAAACCAGAGAATTTGAGAATTTGACATGTAATTTTTTCACAAATATGATCTTTTCAATAACAAAATATCACAAATAGAGTGCTTTTGGATACAAGATTAACCTTTAAATTTTTTGAATTTTCTACTTGAAATATAAAAAGTCAGTAAAATATAATCTGTTTTCAATCTATGCCAAGATAGACAGATGGCAGATAGAACAACAGACAGAGAGACAGAAGACAGGTAGGCAACAGACAGACAGATGACAGATAGATGTCAATGGTATGTTTTCCATTTTCTTTTGTTAGAGGTGAGCTTGAATGTGATTATCTGTAAATTTGCTCAAATAATAGCATAATATACAACACTAATGGCCAGATATGAGTTTAAACGTTTTTCATGCTTGTATATTTTATTTTTAACTATATACAAGCATGCAATCTCACAATTTTCTAATAAATTATCTTATATATGATGCCGTAGATTAAATTATGCTTTATTCTTAATGGCATCTAAACTATTATACAGTCTTACTAACACTGTCAGAAAACAAAAAACAGGTCCTGCAAAAAGAGTTTGAAAAACAAATTAAAAATAGAAATTAAACATTGGCCTTCTAGTGTAGTTCCTATGGGCATCTGTAAGAGCAAATTCTAACCCCTGTCCAAGTGACAGGTTGGAATATTTCTTAGGCAATGCAAGGTAAACATTCACATGGTCCATCATTTTAACACCTCAGTTTTTGGTAGGATGAAATAATAAATGAAGATGCCAAAAATAGTGTTCCAAATTTTCATGGGCATTTTCATTTTTACTGAAACAAATTCAAAAGAACAGTCTTGGTTCCCCAAATCACTTCAATCTCTTCGTCACGTACTGGGGCAGTGCCAAGTAAGGTGACCAGTGTTGTCTGTCAGATGCTTTTCTAAGGGAAGGTTGAGGGAGACTTAGGAATAGTTTCCTTATAAAAAGGAGTCTTATTCTATACCACCCACACTCATCTTTCTAATGGTACACGGTGGTGATATTCTTCATCCCCAATCCATTGGACTCTATCATATAATCATGAGTCAGGCAGAGCCAAGAAAAGAAATATATTATGGTACATATAAAGTGATATTTTGCTTTACAAATTTGACCTTAATTAAACTCATGAATTGTAGGCATTTTTAATTTTTTGTAGACCGTGAACCCTGTCTGATATTGAAGTCATTATTGTTGGATGGCTTGTTCTGTTTTGTTGTTAATGCTCAGACAGTATTGTCTCAGAAATTGCATCTGAGTGCATTTAAGTATGTAGAGTATAAGTTTAATGCATAGAAAGTTAACCCCATTAATTTCAGTATCAAACATTGTTACAGTCAAAGACAAGGAAGACCAAACCACACACTGTATGAAGTCCACTGCACTATAGTTGATGCCAAGACCACAATGACTGTTGACCCCAAGAAAGTCTCTTGACTTAGGCTCTGAGACTCCAAGGACTGCACATAAGTTTTAGACATATGAGTGTATCTCAAAGCAGAAGCAGAGAAAACAGAAGCTACGGCATGGCTCTCGTGTTGCAATGTTTTCTTTCAGCACACTGACCTATTCTTATGGGGCCATGTTATTTTTATATGATAAACTCCCTTCCATAGAACTTATTAAAGTAAAATAACATAAAAAAACTGACCTATACAAGTGTTAAGAACCTAATATGACAGACATGAAATATGTAACTAGGAAAAACTGTCAACATTAAACATCACATTTATGCAAATTAAGTGCCCTTAAAATTTTGCCATTTGTCTTTCATTTTAAAGGTTATTTGCCCTCAATTATATAGTTTCAGTGTTATAAAGCTTAGCTTAAACTCCTTTGCAATAATTTATTTGACAGAACTCCATTCGAAAACCATGCAATGTAATGAGAACAGAGATCTTTCCTTTTTAATGAAAACATTAGCGTGTTAATACCCTGTATGAATAATGTCTGACATTCAACAATTATGGAAATATGTTGGTATGTTGCTGAACATACATACACCTCTGAAATGCCAGTTCTGCGTTCTGTGAGCGGGTGATCTGACTTGATATCACATATGCTTTCTGGCAGCGAGTTTATTGCCAGATTTTAAACAGGGAGTTATGTGGTGCTTGTGGCGCATTCAGAACCCAAAGATTTGTAGTCCGGAATCATGTAGTCTAATATGCTGCACTTATTTTTATATTTTTCAATGCACTTAATTATTGTTTTTTATATAATTATTTGTACTAACTCAGCATGTAACAACCAATTTACATGGAAATAAATTGAAATATGGTAACTACAATTCTTAAGTGGGGTTGTGTCTATTGTTTCTGTGTATTTACTCCCCTACAAAGAAAATAATACATACTGCTTTCTTGCTCTGACCACTGAAGAGTACATGTTCACTATTCCTAGCAATTTGTTCTTACAAAACTTCAGCCTGGGCCTGTAAACTCCATGCCTTGATTTATGCACTACTGAAAGGGTTGTGTTTTCCTGTTTTTCTGGGTTTTTGTTTTGTTTTGTTTTTTGTTTTTTTTTTTTTTTTTGCTAATACTTCAGTTGCACAACACCCTTTTGCCAGACTTAAATTCTCTTTGTTCTAATGTTTATTTATGTCTGTATTTTCATTTTTTATTTGTGTGCTTTCAGTTGTCTTTCCTGGCTTCTGAGGCTGAGTTCAACTTAAATGGCAACTGTTCAAAACCAAGAAAATAAACAACTTTTTTCCCTTATGTGGAGGCACGGGAGGGAATAAAACAGAAAAACAACCTCCACCCTGCCCTCCCACCTTGCCTTCTTACTGGGGACTTCAGGGAATAAATAGGATGTTTTTTACTTTAATTACATCCTCATAGACATTATTTCCCACATAGGATTCAATCCACAGATTTTTTTCCCCCACTCCCAGTGTCATCTTCTGGATTCATGCTCCCCTTAGATTTCAAAATGCATTCCAAGTCACGTTACATATTATCTTAATCACACATGGCTGAGAATTAGAGATGCGATTATTTCCTAGACAAAATTTCTCTCTAACCCCAAACCTGTGCAAAAAGCTGGCTACATACCCTCCAAAATACAGAAAAAGGACAAGCAGAGGAATAATGCTCTCACCCAAAGAACATGAATGCAAGAAGAGAATGCGGGCAACAACGGAGGAAACAGTGCAGTGTGTTGACTCATATTCGTTACATTGTTTCCAAGTGTTTATTTATTTATTTATTTATTTATTTATTTATTTATTTATTTATTTGTGTGTGTGTGTGTGTGTGTGTGTGTAAGACTGTGAGGGGGAAGGGAGAGAGGGAGGAAGAAGGGGGAAGGAGAGAGAGAGAGAGAGAGAGAGAGAGAGAGAGAGAGAGAGAGAGAGAGAGAG
>NC_034611.1:23313310-23338310 GCF_900095145.1 Mus pahari | reverse complement strand
GCAGTCTCTGGATAGCCTTTCCTTCAGTCTTCAGTCTCTGCTCCACTCTTTGTCCCTGTATTTCCTTTAGACAGGATCAATTCTGGAAAATATCATCCTGAGTGAGATAACTCAGTCACAAAAGAACACACATGGCATGTACTCACTTTTAAATGGATATTAGGCAAAGAATGTGGAATACCCACGATACAACTCATGGACCACATGAAGCTCATGAGGAAGGAAGACCAAAGAGTGAATGCTTCAGTCCTACTTAGAAGGGGGAAAATAATCAAGGGAATTAGAGGGTGGGAGGGACTTGAAAGAAAGACAATAGGGGGAGGGGAAAAAGACGGGAAGAATCAGGTATAGGAGGAGATGAAGACGTAGAGAGGGTCAGGAAATTGAACAGAGGTGTGTAGCAATGGGGGATGGGGAACTTGGGGTAGCAACCAGAAAGTTCCAGATGCCAGGAAATAAAGAGCCTGACCGCATGAGGGTGACATTAGCTGAAATGCTCCACCAAGGGAGGGAGAACCTGTCAAGACCATATACAGAGGTTAGGCATGACTGCCTGGTTGGGGGATGAAGCAACCCATCCATAACTTTCCTTTCTTGTGCCTGAAAAATACAGAGCTATTTGCTGCACTGGTAAGGTATCCACATTCACTATCCACATTCCTGTAAGCAATCTTAGTGGAACTTGTTGGTTCATCAAAACAAAGAAAAAAGTTAAAAGGAAATGAAAGTAGATGGATGATTAGAAGGAAGGAGTAAAGGGCTCAGCAGAAGTGAGAGGTCTGGAGAATATGATAGGTGATGGATACATTCAAAATATGTCACAATGTATGCAAATCTTTCAAGGAAACACACTAGTGTGTATAATTAACATATGCTAATTAACATACAAAGGTTTCATTTCTATATTTATAAAACTTTACATAAAAATATCATAGTTGATTCTGAGTGGTCTACTTAAAACATTCTGGTAGGAGAGTCGCAAGTTTAAAGCCTGTCTGAGTTCAAGGTCATCTGTGGCAACTTCTTGAATTCTTGCTCACAATAAGTAAACAGTGATAGATGTTTAGTGGCAGAGGTCTAAATTGAATCCCCTGTATTGTAAAACCAACCAACCAGTGAACCAACCAACTACCAACCAACCAACCAACCAACCACCAACCAAAAACCAACCAACCAACCACAACCAACCAACCAACCAACCAACCAACCAACCAACCAACCAACCAAAAACCAACCAACCAACCAACCAACAACCAACCAACCAACCAACAACCAACCAACCAACCAACAACCAACCAACCAACCAACCAAACAACAACCAACCAACCAACCAACCAACCAACAACCAACCAACCAACCAACCAACAACCAACCAACCAACCAACCACCCAACCAAAAACCAACCAACCAACCAACCAATAACCAACCAACCAACCAACCAACCTTCCTTCTGCCACTCAACAGAGCAGCATAAACACCTGGTGAATCTGATGTAGAAGAAAGTCAAATTGTCAGGATTGGGTGTATTATATACCAACTGCTTAGAAGCAAGGTGTTCCGTCCCGGGGATGAATGGAACAATGAGTTATCTACCTAAAGGAGATTGACTTTAATTGGCTAGCTTTTCCCTAACTAGACACTTTCATCGATTACAGAAGCAGCTACTGACTGAATCTTGCTGATAATTTCCCACTGTGGGGTTTTGTTTATGTTTTGTGTTGTGTTGTGTGCTTTCAGGCAGAAGGCTTGGTTACCACTAAGTGGTTAAGCACTGTAAATCTATTTCAAAATATCCAGTACCTGAAAATTCTAATTTGTTTTCTATTGATTTACCAGCAAAAAGGAGGCCATTCTTTATAAGCATCGCTTAGAAACCTGGCACTTGGTTCATAGTCTGAAAAATCATACCTCAGAAGGGCAGCTGCTTGACTTTTAGAACCCTTCCGTAATGAGAACAATAGACAGAAAACTAGAATTCCACCATGATTTTCTTTTTCTTTTTTCTTTTTTAAAAATCTAGTTTAAGTGCAACTTCTCGTATTGTGAGTGCAAGAGTAGGAGATATAAAGACCTGCTCTTACATCGACACGTGGTTTCCAGATCAGCTCCCACAACTCCATGATCCTTCCCTCTGCCTTCCACATTGTTGAATATACTACTGAGTCCCAAGATTCTGTACTGCCCATTTCCTTACAAAGGTTGAAGGAACCTAACCGTTTAGTAAGAGTGCATTTGCTTAAGCTGATGAATCCAAGACCACTGGAAGGATGAGAAGAATGAGGACACAGGCAGAATGAATGGAAGACTCTAAGGATGATTGACCACATTATAGTAGGATTTTAAGAGTATCCAAATACTCCACTGAGTCAGATTATCCACTTCCCTGACCTAAAATTCTCATCATCAGCTATTTATATGGAATGGAGTAAGTAGGATAAATAATTAAAAGCACATAGACTCTCTTCTAATATATTTGTCTCTGGAATAATTTATCCAAGTAGTTTGAAAGACATGATCACCAGGACCTGTGAGATCAAAGCTCAGAAGAAATGCTGGTGAGGAAAGATGATTAATGATGTATCTGGGTTGTGCTGAGAGCAGAGCGGAGGAGGAAACATGGTCTTGGGAGCAGGGTGGTGGTAAGGGAGGACAGGAGATGGATAGGGAGGGAGGCATTCATGGGTAACCCAGATGAACAGTTTGTATTTTCACCCCACCTTAGTGACAGACAGTTCACGTAGTTGTGAGTTTTGTTTGTTTGTTTGTTTTATTTTGTTTTGTTTTGTTTTGTTTTGTTTTGCTGTGGAATTAAAATTTGAGGAAAGCAGTGTGACTGCCCAAATGGAGTTGGCAATTCCTGTCTCAGCTGCCTCCTCTCTTCCCTCCCCATTCCTCTTTTCACATCATGAAAATATTGAACTATCAACTGTTTACTTAATAGGATAAAGAACTATAAATTGAAGCTTGCCCCCCCCTTTAAAATCTATTTGAGACATAAGACTTGTAATGTACCTACAGTGGAATTCCCATAGGTATTTGCTAAGCATGCAGATTCAGACTATGTCCACAGGACCTCATCAATAGGGTTTCTGTCAGTAGGTGTGAGAAAGGGAGCTGTAAAGCAAGCATGCCCTTTAGCTCTGTATCTTAAAGTTTAGCATCAGAACCAAAAAGCCTTTCTTTAGTGACCTTTGAAATGAGATCTTCTCGTCTTAGTTGCCTTGCTCTCTTTCGACTCTTCCATCAGTCACAATGAAAAGCAGAGCGGCACTGTACCAGACTACTGCTTGTCCAGCGTCTGACTGTGTCATATGGTGATCATGCCCACATAGTGATCAAGATTTTACAGGACTCAAATCTTTCAGAAAACACTTGAAACCTCTGTGTTTGTTTGTTTGTTTGTTTGTTTAAACCTTTCTAGCTAAATTCTATGGTTTTCCTGACACGTTAGCTTGCACTTAGAATCTTTTATTATGGAAACTTTAAATTTCCTTGTTTTACACATTCAACAGTTTCTGCTGTAGTCACCAAAGATGACGATTCCATCTTCTTTTCACATATATCCATTAGAAATTCAGTGTCAAATGGGAGGGGATTCTAAGGCTACATGGGTAACTATTTTTCTTCAACAGCTTCACTGTAATTCCTGTGTAATGCTATCCAAATGAATAAAGCTGAACCCTTTATTCCACACATAATGGGCACTGTTACTCAGCCACTTTCTGTTTCAGGCTTAAGGGTGATGGAAACTATCACAACTAGAGAGAAAATGATATTCACATATTAATCACCGCCAGATGTTGGAATGTATGCCTTCAAATTTCATTTTATGGATTTTGCTTGTTCCAGCATATTCTTTATTTGCCTTCTAAATGAATTCTTTGAGTAATGGGATAATGAATTTAAATTCATTAAATGTCCAGCAGATTCAAAATTTAATAAAATATGCATATGAACCCCATCTCAGAACCAAAAAACAAAGTCAGAGATTGTTCTACAGTGAATGCAGTCCAAGTTTCAGAGACGTTTCCAGGACGGAAGATTGTCATTTTGTACATCTTTACATGTTTCCTATCATTCACCCACATGAATGACTTTATGGAAAATACACAGGAGAAAGATAATTGAATGGAACAATGGTTATAAAAAGTACTTGCAGCATGAGTCAAAGTGAAGAGACATGTGACATCTGTGGTCCTTAGGTTCTGGATTACAATTCTTTTGTTATATACTGACCGTGGATATAGTAACATTCCCAAGTCGTGGCTGGGAGACCATCACATTCACCATTGAGTACAGTAGAAATTCTTGGCCTCCAGCTTGAGGTGGACATTCAGTGTTGGGTAAAAGGCTTTAACTTCTGTGTATTCTGTGAATATATATATATATATGAATAAAATATGAATATATATATATATTCATATTTTACTTAATTTATTTATACCTGTGCAATACATATGTGGGTGTTACCAAAGGTCAGAAGAGGACATTGAATTCCGACATCCCCCACCCCCACCCAGCTGGAGTTACAGACACACCAACTGTGAGTGCTGGGAACCAAACTATGGTCTTCTGGAAGACCAACAAGTACTCTTTATTTAAAAACATTTTGTTTTTAATTGGATATTTTATTTGCATTTCAATTGTTTTCCCTTTTTCAGGACTTCCCTTCTGAAACCCCTTATCCCATCCCTCCTCCCACTGCCTCTATGAGGGTGCTCCCACATCCACCTACCCACCCACTTACTCCTATCTTCCAGCCCTGTCATTCCCCTATCCTGGGGCATTGAGCACCCTCAAGCCTAAGGGCCTCTCCTCCCAATGATATCAAACAAGGCCATCCTCTGCCAGAGGATGTACGGCCAGAGCCATAGGTCCCTCTATGTGTACTTTTTGGTTGATAGTCTAGTCCCTGGGAGCTCCAGGGGGTCTGGCCAGTTGACACTGTTACTCCCAACATGGGGCTGCAAACCTCTTCAGCTCCTTCAGTCCCTTCTCCAACTCCTTCATCATGGACCCCACATTCAATCCAATGGTTGGTTACAAGCATCAGCCTCTGTATGTCAGGCTCTGCCAGAGCCTCTTGAAGGAAACATCCATATCAGGCTTCTGTCAACAAACACTTCCTGGAATCCAAAATAGCAACTAGCTTTGGCTACTGTATATGGGATGGATCCCCAAGTAGGGGAGTCTCTGGATGGCCTTTCCTTCAGTCCGTGCTCCACACTTTGTCTCTGTATTTGCTCCTGTGAGTATTTTGTTCCCCTTTCTAAGAAGGACCGAAGCACCCACACTTTGGTCTTCCTTCTTCTTGGGCCTCATATAGTCTATGATTTGAATATTGGGCATTCCGAACATTTGGGCTAATATCTACTTATCAATGAGTGCATACAGTGAGTATTCGTTTCTGATTGAGTTACTTCACTCAGGCTGATATTTTCAAGTTCCGTCCATTTGCCTGAGGATTACATGAAGTCATTGTTTTTAATAGCTGAGTAGTACTCCATTGTGTAAATGTACCACATTTTCTGTATCCATCGCTCTGTTGAGGGAGATCTGGGCTGTTTACAGCTTCTGGCTATTGTAAATATGGCTGCTATGAGCATAGTGGAGCATGTGTCCTTATTCGACATATGTCCTTATAGTTGGAGCATCTTCTATATGCCCAGGAGTGGTATAGCTGGTCCTAAGGTTGTACTACGTCCAATTTTCTGAGGAACCACCAGAGATTTCCAGAGTGGTTGTACCAGCTTGCAATCTCACTAGCAATGGAGGAGTATTTCTCTTTCTGCACATTCTCTCCAGCATCTGCTGGCATCTGAGTTTTTGATCTTAGCCATTCTGACTGGTGTGAGATGGAATCTCAAGGTTGTTTTCATTTGCATTTTCCTGATGACTAAAGATGTTGAACATTTCCTTCGGTGCTTCTCAGTCATTAGAGTTTTCTCAGTTGAGAATTTACTGTTTTTAATAGGGTTATGCACTTCTCCGGAGTCTAACTTCTTAAATACTTTGTATATTTTGAATATTAGCCCTCTATAGGATGTAGGATTAGTAAAGAACTTTTTCTAATCTGTTGGTGGCCTTTTTGTCTTATTGACAGTGTCCTTTGCCTTACAGAAGTTTTACAATTTTATGAAGTCCAATTTGTCAATTTTTGATCTTAGAGCATAAGCCATTGGTGTTCTGTTCAGGAACTTTTCCCCTGTGCCCATGTGCTTGGGGCTCTTTGCCACTTTCTCTTCTATTAGATTCAGTGTATCTGGTTTTATGCAAAGGTCCTTGATCCACTTGGACTTGAGCTTTGTACAGGGANATAAGAATGGATCAATTTGCATTCTTCTACATGTTGACAGCCAATTGAACAAGCAACATTTGTTGAAAATGCTGTCGTTTTTTCCACAGGATGGTTTTAGTTCCTTTGTCAAAGATCAAGTGACCATAGGTGTGTGGGTCCATTTCTGGGTCTTCCATTCTATTCCATTGATCTACCTGCCTGTCACTGTTCCAATACCATGCAGTTTTTAATCATGATTGCTCTGTAGGGATGGTGATTCACCCAGAAGTTCTTTTATTGTTGAGAATAATATTTGCTATCCTGGGTTTTTTGTTGTTCCAAATGAATTTGAGAATTGCTCTTTCTAACCCTATGAAAAATTGAGTTGCAATATTGATGACGATTGCATTGAATCTGTAGATTGCTTTTGGCAAGATGGCCATTCTTACTATAATAATCCTGCCAATCCACAAGCATGGGAGATCTTTCCATCTTCTGAGGTCTTTGATTTCTTTCTTCAGAGCCTTGAAGCCCTTGTCATACAGATCTTTCACTTCCTGAGTCACATTTATATTATTTGTGACTATTGTGAAGAGTGTTGTTTGCCTATTTTTTTCTCAGCCTGTTTATCCTTTGTGTAGAGAAGGCCAATGAATTGTTTGAGTTAATTTTACATTCAGCCACTTTGCTGAAGTTGTTTATCAGCTGTAGGAGTTTTTACCATGTTTATGTATGGGCATTGAATTCCTGATCTTTCCAAAACTTTTAACATGAAGAGAAGTTTTGTCAAATGGTTTTTCAGCATTTAATGAAATGATCATGTATTTTTTTCTTCTAGTTTGTTTATGTAGTGGATTACATTGATAGATTTTCATATATCAAACAATCCCTGCATCCCTGGGATGAAGCCTACTTGATCATGGCAAATAATCATTTTGAAGTGTTCTTGAATTTGGCTTGTGAGAATTTTATTAAGTATTTTTGTATTGATATTCATATGCGAAAGTGATCTGAAGTTCTCTTTATTTGTTGTGTCTTTGGGTGATTTGGGTACATAGAATGAATTGGGCAGTGTTCTTTCTATTTTGTGGAATAGTTTGAAGAGTATTGATATTAGGTCTTCTTTGAAGGTCTGATAGAATTCTGTACTAAACCCATCTGGGCCTGGGCATTTTTTTGTTTGGGAGACATTTAATGACTGTTTTTACTTCTTTAAGAGTTATGAGACTGGTTAGATGGGTTATCTGATCTTGATTTAGCCTTGGTACCTGATATCTCTCTAGAAAATTGTCCATTTCATCCAGATTTTCCAGTTTTCCTGAGTATGGGCATTTGAAGTAGGATCTGATGGTTTATTGAGTTTCTTCAATTTCTATTGCTATATCTCCCTTTTCATTTCTGATTTTGTTAGTTTGCATACTGTCTTTGTGCCCTCTGGTTAGTCCGGCTAAGGGTTAATTTATCTTGTTGATTTTCTCAAAGAACCAACTCCTTGTTTTGTTGATTCTTTGTATGGTTCTTTTTGTTTCTACTTGGTTAATTTCAACCCTGAATTTGACAATTTCCTGCCATCTATTCCTCTTGGGTGTATTTGCTTCCTTTTGTTTTAGAGCTTTAAGTTGTACTGTTAAGCTGGTAGTGTATGTTCTCTCTATTTTCTTTTTGGAGGCACTCAGAGCTATGAGTTGTCTTCTTAACACTGCTTTCATTGTGTCCCATAAGTTTGGGTATATTGTGCCTTTTCATTAAATTCTAAGAAGTCTTTATTTATTTTCTTTATTTCTTTCTTGTCCAAGTTATCATCAAGTAGGGTGTGGTTAGTTTCCACATGTATGTGTGCTTTCTGTTTGTTTTTGTTGCTATTGAAGACCAGCCTTAGTCCGTGGTGATCTGATAGGATGTATGGGATTATTTCAATCTTCTTGTATCTGTTGAGGCTTGTTTTGTGACAAACTATATGGTCAGTTTTGTAGAAGGTACCATGAGGTGCTAAGAAGAAGTTATATTCTTTTGTTTTAGGATGAAATGCTGTATAAATATCTGTTAAGTCCATTTGGTCCATAACTTCTGTTAGTTTCACTGTGTCTCTGCTTAGTTTGTGTTTCCATGAACTGTCCATTGATGACAGTGGGATGGTGAAGTCTCCCACTATAATTGTGTGTGATTTGCAATGTATGCCTTGAGCTTTAGTAAAGTTTCTTTTATGAATGCAGGTGCCCTTGCATTTGGAGCATAGATGTTTAGAATTGAGAGTTCTTCTATGTAGATATTTCCATTCATGGTAATTGAGAATTTTGCTGGGTATAGTAGCCTGGGATGGTATTTGTGTCCTTTTAAGGTCTGTATGACATCTGCTCAGGATCTTTTCGCTTTCATAGTCTCTGGTGAGAAGTCGGGTATAATTCTGATAGGTCTGCCTTTATATGTTACTTGACCTTTTCCCTTACTACTAATATTTTCATTTTGTGATCACTATTATGTGATGGGAGGAATTTCTTTTCCTGTCCAAACTATTTGGAGTTCTGTAGGCCTCTTGTATGTTTATGGACATCTCTTTTTTTTTTAGGTTAGCAAAGTTTTCTTCTATAATTTTGTTGAAGATATTTGCTGGCCCTTTAAGTTGAAAATCTTCATTCTCATCTACTTCTATTATCCTAAGGTTTGGTCTTCTTATTGTGTCCTGATTTCCTCGATGTTTTTGGGTTAGGAGCTTTTTGCATTCTTCATGTTCTTTGACTATTGTGTCAATATTTTCTATGGTATCTTCTGTACCTGAGATGGTCTCTTCTATCACTTATATTCAGTTGGTGATGCTTGCATTTATGACTCCTGATCTCTTTTTTTAGGTTTTCTATCTCCAGGGTTGTTTCCCTTTGTGATTTCTTTATTGTTTCTATTTCCATTTTAAGACCCTGGATGTTTTTGTTCAATTCCTTTACTTGTTTGGTTGTGTTTCCTCTTTGAGGTCTTTTACCTATTTACCTGTGTTCTCCTATATTTCTTTAAGGGAGTTATTTATGTCTTTCTTAAAGTCCTCTATTATCATCATGAGATGTGATTTTAAATGAGAGTCTTGCTTTTCTGGTGTGTTGGTGTATCCAGGGCTCTCTGTGTTGTGAGAACTGGGTTCTGATGATGCCAAGTACCCTTGGCTTCTGGTGCTTATGTTCTTGCCCTTGTCTCTCACCATCTGGTTATCTCTGGTGTTAGCTGGTCTCGCTGTCTTTGCTTGTGCCTTGTCCCTCCTGCAAGCCTGTGTGTCAGTACAGCCAGTTCTCTCCAGGAAGAATTTAGATATAGAAAGCTGTGGCACAGGGAGATTTCTGGGTTGCAGACAGAAACTGGAAGGATCCTGTTCTTGGCTGTTCCTTGGTTCCTGTGTCCTGAAGGATCCAGGCAGATCCCTCTGAGCAGAAGTGGTGGTTTTACCTGTGCTCATAGGCCAGTCTGCATCCCTGGGAGGATTGCTCTCTTCTGATGGTATTTAGGTATGGAACACTGAGGCACAGGACCAGTTCTGGGTGCTGTGGCACAGGATCTGCAACAATTGCTCTTAATCCCTGAGCATCATTCCCACCCCTTATTCATCATTTCTATTTGTTGTATTCTAACCAATAATATAATACTTGATCTCTCTTCTCTGTCTCTCTGTTTCTCTGTGTCTCTGTATGCCGCTATCTCTCTCTCTCTAAAGACAGGGAGAGAGAATTTTTTTCTGGTGATTCTCCACAAATTACATTGCTTCACCTTTAGAAAGCATGTATGTGTTTTAATTCCTGAAACATTTTACTTACACACACACACACACACACACACACACACACACACACACACACACACCAGAGACAAAGAGACAGAGAGAGACATGGAGATAGAGACAGAGACACACACACAGTTTTGTATTACTTGAGCATTACTGGTTCAATTGTCCTTTCTCTTAATGAGATCAAAGTAGTTTCTCCCAACCTTGTGCCTTGTGCATTAGGTAACTAGTTGACTAGTTTCTTTTCCTTTTCCTTCTCCTTCGCCTTCTCCTTCTCCTTCTCCTTCTCCTTCTCCTTCTCCTTTTCTCCTTCTCCTTCTCCTCCTCCTCCTCCTCCTCCTTTTTCCTTCTTCCTTCTTCCTCCTCCTCCTTTTTCCTTCTTCCTTCTTCCTCCTCTTCCTCTTTCCCCACATCTTCTCCTTTTTGTGCTGAACATTAAATCCAAGATATATGTTGTGTAATTTCTCTGCCATCAAACTCTGTTATCTATTATCTTTTTCTTTGTAAATAAAAACTTTCATGCTTTTTTTCCAGGCATTGTCACATTGGTAGGTTTTTTTTTTTTAATTTTCAGTGTATCCACTCTCTTATGCAAGACTGGATACAGTGATAGTCTAACAAAATAGATTATCTTATCCTTTTCTTTTGAAACAGCTTCATTTGGCCATACTCTTTTCCCGGCTTCTTAGCTTTGTGTATCTCCAGTTAAACTCCTTGATTTCTATTCTACAAGTTGAGAGTGTGGGCAGCTTCCCCATGTCTTCTTGTTTTATAAATCTGCTGAGTCCTTGACAAATATTCACTTCCAAATTCCCCAGCCCCAAGGATATTCACTCTTATTCTCTATTTCTGTATTTTAACTTTACTCTTTTGTGTCAAATCATACTTACTTGGCTTTAGAAAACCATTCATATGTCAAAAAATATCTAGACATCTATTTTATTTTTCAGATAGCAGACTTTATTGAAATATAGACACAAATGTTCATATAGTTTTTCCAAATTTTGGGAAGAAATCCATAGGTAAAAAGAGAATCAGACTCGGAAAACCAAAGAGAGAGAGAGAGAGAGAGAGAGAGAGAGAGAGAGAGAGAGAGAGAGAGAGAGAATCAGAACCCTTTGTGCTACATACTCATTTGTAGATGGTATCCAAGCATTTATAGATACATATATGTAGGTACCCTCTGTCACTTTCCTTGGAGTTATAGTTTAGAGATAGGATGGATGGCTTCAGCCCAAATGTACTTGGGATTGCCTACATCAAAAGTGGTAAGAACAGGCCTTTCCCATTACCTTTATCAGATATGAGGTAGAGAGGAGGGTAGTGCTCAAAAGTCAAAACATGGAGTCATGTTCTTTCTTATAATTCATTTGATTTAGGTTATATGCACACTGAGGTTCCAATAGTCTCATTCTTTCTTCTAGTGTTAGACTCACCATGTTTTTATTTTACCATAATTTTCTTATTCATACTGTTCTCAAAGCATTGTTCATGTGTGGCTTCCATGTTGCTGGTCAGTTAAATATCATTTGCTGGGTTTTATTAAAAGAATTAATCAACATTAGAACTATATGAAGATATTAAAAACACAATAAATAAAGACTGTTATTGTCGGTGTTACCATTGGATCTGACTACCTTGCTCAGGTGAGCTCAAGTGATCCTTCTGCCTCAGCCTCTCACATAGCTGGCAGTATAGGCATGAGCCACCATGATCTGCTGAGGTGGCTTCATTCAAGGGCTAAGAACAGCAGTGCAGATGGAACAGAGTGGGCAGTAGGGGCAAGGGACTAGGGAGAGGAGGGGGGCCAGGAGGAAGCCAGGTGAATAACATGAAGAACACATGGAGAAAAATGGACATTTAGTTATGAGAAAGCTACTATCTCTTCAGAACACTTTAACTTTCTCAGTTTTTATTCATATCACTGTAGGTTTTTAGCTTTGTCACCAAGAACTAATGTTTTCATTCAGACGGAGAAACCAACCATTTCTAAGGTGTCATCTGAGGGGCATTTGATTCTGGAAATAACTGGCTAGTTTGTGTCAAATTAGCTCTCAGATTCTCAATGAGTAAAACACCTTTCTATTAACACACACACACACACACACAAAATAAATATTTATAAAACATATCTCAAACTTATAAGGTCATCAAATAAAACAACATCAGCAATAACAAAAGACTAACATACCGTCACAGACCAGGAAAGATTTAAAAGAGTTGATATTTAATGGCTTCCTGTATTGTCTCCTACAGTCAACAGGAAAAAAAAAAGGGGGAGATTGGAATGAGGTAAACTGAGTAATTGTGAAGCCTTTCATCGCAAGGTAATGTGCTGGCTCCTTAGTTGTGCCAAATTCTTCATGATTATGTAAAATTGTATTAAGGGACATGTGATTGGTAATATATGAGAATTACACCTCTGCAGCTCTTCTGTAAACATAAAACTGATAAAATGAAATTTAACTTAAGAAAGAAGAATGGGAAGGACATAGCGATCTTGATTATGGAGCAATAGTGAAAAACAAAAGGACATGTGTCTCAAGTCCAGCCTCATTTTCCTTGAGGGCAAGGGATGTTCCTTGAACAGGGTCCAGTTCTACAACTGTGAATGATTCTTCAGCCTGTTTTCTTTGGACCTCAGCTCCACCCATGACCCTTTCAGTTTTCTGTAAGATGGCTTTACATTTTGATCAGAAGTAGCTGTTGTTGCTGATGAATCTCAGCTGCTTCTTTTTCTGAGGAAGTGGAAAGCCCTAAGGCTTTTATTTTCTCTCTGTGGTCTTTCTGGTTCAAAGTGGGCAATGCTTGTGTCTGCACCAGTTTTTTTTTTAAAAATTTGTGGTGAAATGTACTGGGTTGGTGTGATGCCTTAAAAGTGACACCCATAATTTTTGTGTGGACTGGTGTTTGTCTACTTTGGACACATAAAAGTACTGCAGGACAAACATGCAAAGTGGAGTTCAGAATAATCCGTCTAGTCCCATCTAGGTTCCATTTATCTTCCCTAGATCCTAAAAGGGATTGAGGACCGATGCATACTTATGCCCATGTCCTATGATTTCTCGCATAGAGAAATTTCTACAGGATGAAGATGGAAACACATTTTATTTTTCAACACAGTGATGGCTAGTTCTTTCACTTGAGGTTTACCTTAAAATTAATTTAGTATCTGTTAACTCATCTCTGACATCTCCTTATTTATCAACTACAACAAAATAAATAACAAACAAACAAATAGTCGGTAAGATTCCCCGTATTGCTTGACAGTCTCTGTGTTATCTCTAAGCTATCTCTCAGTCATGTCTTTAAACTCAGTGTTATATTTCCAGGCAACTGTCCACACCAAAGCCAGCCTCTGCGTTACTTAGCTATTGGAATGCAGGCAACAAGCCCACACATCCTTCACAGCTTAAGTGTCACCTAAGAAGGAAAACAGATGACTGTTGGGGGGGGCCCAAGGCTTGAGAACTCATCGGGGCTCATCCTCTGCCCTATTTTACTAAGTGTCAAGTGACATTTCAAGTGAGATACGGAATATAACAAAGTTGAAACTTAATGTGACATAGGGCTTAACCTAATAATGTATGGGAGGTGCTGTGGCTGTTAAATATTGTCGACGGTAGAATTGCAGATTGAAAGAAAGATTCTTTAAGTTAGGGTTAGGCTTAGCTACAAATAAGAGCCCCCTTCTCTTCTGCCACAGAAAAAGTGTGGTTTAAACCAGGTGAATTTTATTTCCCCTTCATGAAAATATCTACCAGAGCTGAGGGGAAGCCATTTCCTGGAGGTTCATAGAGCTTGATGTCCCTCTCCAGTCAGGTTTCTACTTGTCACTTGGCCAAAGGAGGCTCCAAGCACACTATATCTAAAGTCATACTAGAGATCTCTCTGACTGTTTTCCTGATCTTTAGGTAGTTCAATTACACTGTGTAATCTTACTAATTACGTAATTTATGACGTTCATTCATAATTCACCAGCACGCATCACTTATTGACAATGATCACTTGTCTCTTGTGTTTAAAAAGTAAGTTGCACCCAGGCACAACTGCTTTGCTCAAGGCTTTAGTGCCAGTTCTTAGAACAGTGGTTTATGGAACACAGCAGCTGGTCATTCATGTCTGTTGCAAGAGTGATGATTTAGATGGTAGATGCGGAATACAGAGTCCTGACATCCAGATGTGTCTTAACAATTCAGACTTAACTTTCTCATTCAGCCACTAAGTTAACTTCAGTCACTAAGATGGGGCAGAGTAGGACAGAACTGAGCCACCACGAAGCAGGAAGGAAAGGGACTGTGAGGGTAATTGTACTGATGCTATATACCACCCTACCCATTAGCCTCTTTCTCTCCCTCTTCTTCTTCCCAATCTGTGACTTTCACAGTAAACTGTGTTGGCACTAACTTGCAAATATACTTAGAATCTGTTAACTTCTCTCTCTCTCTCTCTCTCTCTCTCTCTCTCTCTCTCTCTCTCACACACACACACACACACACACACAGAGGCATGCCACGCGCTGTCTGACTCTATACCTGGGGAGACATGAACAAATTTTCACTCATCCCAGACAAGGAACCAAAAGCATATCCAATTAAGAAGACCAACAAAGTCCAATTTGGTGAGTTAATGATTATAGGAATATTGGTGAAGAGTTATTTACAGGAGGAGATATGACTCAAAGTCGGCAGTATCACCGAAAGCATCCCTCCCGGGTGATACCTCATGGAATTTGGGAACCTAAAGCACAGTGCAAAGCCGCAGGCAGCTCAATAGTTAGGAGTGTGTTGCACAGGTAACTCGGTCTATCCGAGCCTTTTTCAGGCAATTTTACTTTTATGAGGATGTCTCTTAGCAGTCATTACTGCTCATATATGTGTGAAAGGAGGTGTCTAGTGAATCTGGTCAGTTTTATGGATTTCCTGAAGCTATTGAGTTGTCTACTTCTAGAGCTTAAGAAGCTCCCCTTTGAGAAGGAATGATCCAGGCCCCTTAGAACATCCTATAATCTTAAAGTGTTTCCCTCCAACGTGAACTGTTTTAATCTTGGAGAAACTGCTACACAATACAACCATACACACTCACATGCATGCACATACACAGAGCACATATATATGCATGTATGCATGCACTAGCCCTTGTTAAAGTGGTAAGAAGCTTGACCCAAGACAATTGTTTCTTTGACCTGAAAAGCTCCAGGAGGAGCTAAATAAATACCGAAATCCAATGAAACAGTCATAATTCTAGATTCTTGTGTACATTGACTGATGTAGCTTATATCAACTATTCCAAAACCAAAATAGGATGAATTATCATTTTGATTAATACTATGTGCCTACACTCTTGAATACAAGTTTTTGAATTAAATGTTTAAAAGACCTGTAAAATGACTAGATCGTCTTTCCTCTTACAGATGAGCATAAGATTTCCAAAATACAGAATATTCTGTTTTGTACATTTTAGGAGAAAACATATTTTTCTTCCCTCTTTACTGCCTCTCTTTATCTTGTTACTCTATTAGCAAAATAGCTGAGTTTATAAACGAGATCACTAAAACAAGTTCGTCTTTCCTTTCCATATGAGAGGATGACAGCAGAGGCCAAAAACATTCACTGACTTTGAAAGCTAGACATCACGAGCTGTCAAAGCGTAATGACAAAATCAGAGATAAAAGTCTCAGGCTGTTAGAAGAGATAGGGATTTAAAAACCCATTTCTGTTTGTTTTCTTTGCAATAGTGAAACACTATGAGAAATTGGGGAGAAAGAGAAGATTATATGTAAAAATGTGGTATATCAAAATACCTGAAAAATATTGTAAATTTTTCCTGTCTGAAATATGCTTACTGCATGTTTGTCTAAAAGCTAATTTCTAGAAGTCAATGTACAATAACTTTCTCCATTCCTTTATATTTTTTCCCAATAACTCATGTTGATGACTATAAGGAAACTGGTGCCAAGTCATAATCCAGAGTGACATAGCAGTGCTTCAGGGGCAATAACTAGGAATGATATTTGGTGGGGTATTACTTGAGGTAAGAACGTGCTTTGGATTTGTTTCTCTTCTTATTTAAAAAACAACATACCACTGTACCTGAAAATAGATGCCCCAGTAAAATAAAATGATAGTTCCCTTTAAGTCCTAACCATCAGCTCTCTTTTTGCTCAGGGCTCTAATACATCCTGAGGTATTAGCATGGGATGCTATTTTATTCGCTATACTTGCATGTAGCAGAGCTAGGCTTCTAGAGGAAGAACTTTGGACGTATCCTTTCTTAATCTGCTTCTCTGCAAGTTGCTTAAGAGCTACTAAGTGAACAGACCCGATGGACTTCAGGTTGTAGCACTAAACCAACAAACTGAAGCTAGCATGACCGTGAGAGTCTTTTAAAAAGTGTTCATATTTTATTTATATCTTTCTGTTTCTGTGTGCATGTGAGAGCCCACAGTGGCCAGAAGGCTTTAGATGCTCGTTTGTACCTTAGATATCGACCTTAGATATTGAGTAGCTATGTGTCTAAAATAGGTCCCATCTGAACAATGGAAAAACTGTTCAGTAAGAGATGTAAATCACTTATCAATTATTTTCATTCAACAATACTTTAATGAGTACCTACTATGTACTAGGTACTTTGTTATACTTTTTGATGTACATTGGCAAAAATGAAAAAATAGATTTTGACTTGTGATACTTCAGTAAAGAAGACACACAATAATAGTCCATATATACATATGTGTATATATGGGCCAGGCAGCCTTGAAGAATCTATGAGTTCCAGATTGAGCGAGAGAGACCATGTCTAAAAAGTAAAGTGATGATTGATCAAAGAAGACATCCGGTGTTGACCTCTAACCTCCACCGTACAACCCCTCCCACCTCCACACTCACATAAAACAAGACTGATATGTGGAGAAAATAAGACAAGAGTGAGGGAGAGGTAATTTCATGCATAGTCTTAAAATCTTGAAATGGCTCAGGTGTTCAAATATTGAAAGACCATTGTATGATTTGGGAACAGTAGATATAGAGGCAAGAACAGAACTTGCCATTGTAGAGGGATTATAAGTGCTGCCAGGCTCTGCTTACAGGATAAGGAAGAGGAAGCTATTCTAATTTGGAAGAGAGAAGAAAATGTATAATTAAAGTGGGCCATTGATTGTCAGTGTAACAAATCTTCCGCCACTGGTATGTTTTGAGAAGCAGATGGTGCTTCATTGTCTCCTTTTGATAAATTGTTGCTCTGTGCACACCTCTTTCACTGTCTCTACCAGTGTCCCTGTTGGTTGTATGCTTGCTTCATGAATGGCAGAACAAAGATGGCTATTCTGTAGGCATTACATGCTTGATATCTCATGTAGGTGTCTTGATTACATTTGCATTATTTTTTTACAAACAAGTTTTGTTTGCTTTATTCAGTAAAAAAAAATGACGTTTTAAATTTAAAAGCTGAAATGGACAAATGAAATATGACTTTAAAGAATGGCCTTTGTTCAATAAGACACTATATATTTGGGATTGAGAACAATAATCTCTACTCTGGCTATCCTTGAAGTAATAGAATCTCCATCCTAATGAATGGCACTCGGAGTCCTCCACAGGATCTGCCCCCTCCAGTCAATGGGCAGCCTGTTGATCTTTCAAACGATGAGTTATTAATTTGAGATTCTGAACTCTTCTGAGCTTCTTTAAATGAACAAAAGACATTCATGCTCTGAGCCTTGGTGGCATTTATTCATCCATTTAATGCAATTCTAATGGTTTGTGTGTGAGAGAGAATTAACGGTAAATTCATTATGAAAACCCATTTACTACAGGGTTGACACCAGCAAAAGCCTGAGGCAGCTCCGGGAATTCTGGGACAGAACATCTGTTGCGGTGAACATAACTCAAGTGTTCCTTGTGATTGCTCATTGGTGCCTAATAGCTTTCTGCGCGGTTCCTTTTTACCTCAGGACATACACATTCAGTCACAGAAAACCATAAAGGCCAAATGTCTTCTTTAATCCTTCCAGACCTAGTTAGCTGAAAGGAAACTGTGAGGAGCCACAGAATCTGCTAATGTAAAGGAAACAGAAGTAATACTGGGGCTGCTAAAGGAAGGGGGAAGGAAACAGTAAGTTAATTTCCAGATTTAATTCATGAAGGGCCCTCTTTAACTATGACCGTGCCAGATTTCCATGTATGCTTTACATTGTATGTGTCATCCGAGCATACCTACTTGCTTATGATTTACTGTTAATAACTTTGCTGAAGTGTAAATGACCTCCCATATTAATTGGGTGTGTTTCCTGTGACATATGCAAACTGATTTAGAAGCTAACATATGCTGTTATTACTCTTGGTAGAGCAGTTTTGTCTGAAATATTTGTGTCCCAAATTACCATTTGGCACGTCTTCAAATTTAAATCCACCTTCTGCCCTAAGATGAAATTCAAGGGTTTGTTTTCGGTTTTATACGTTTTGGAGAGGCTGTTTTCACTGCTGTAATAAGGAGTATTCAGTGTTTACATTAGGGGGACTATTTATGGGGGTTTAATATCTTGCTTGTTGTAAATCTCATCCGACGGGAACTTGGCAAAGCCACACAGAGATGTGGGACCACACTCAGCTAAGTTTAACATCGTATCAGGCAATTGATCTTTTGAAAAATCTATGGTGTTAAATAGTGTTTAGCATAATCTTACATACTCTTTTTATCTTTTCCAGTTTAGAAGTTTCAAATGGTGCAGATTATTGCAATCACTTTTCAGGACAATAAATGTGGTTTTTGATTGTTAACAACTTCTTGAGGCAAGAGGTTGTAAGAGAACCAAAGATCAGTGTCAGGTTTCTGACTTACTAATTCCTTGCAGACCCTAACTGGTCTTGTACTGTATGTTATCTGTCAGTTTGTCCTGTGGCTGTGTAGGTGACCAGAAGACATAAACAAAAGTTGTGTCCATGTTAGTATGTACATAGTAGCCCAAATGAAATGTTTGGTTTGGAGTACAAAAGTATATACTATATCATTTAATTCCATTTTGAAATACCATAGTACACTATAAAGACTAGTCAGGTGACCTTGGGTGAGTAGAAAAGGAAGATATAGTTTCATAATGAGAGCCAGCGGGTGCGAATAATGGAAGTGTAGGCTTTGCAGTCTTCAAAGGAAGACTTCTTTTTATTGAGAATAGCACTGTCAAGGGAAGAATCTCCTACAGGACATCATGACCATAGGTGACAACCATGTGCGAGGTCATTCACTAGTGCTTGTGAAGCTGTCTGTTTGCTGCTTATCCAATAGCTAGGCACAAGGCTCCATGTTCTTCTTGAAGTACTGTGTATGCCACATCCCACTAGGACCCAGCATCCCCGTGTTGATGCTGTAGGGATCATTGTACCAAGAACAAAAAGTTGTCTAGTGTGCAGGTAGCATCATCTACAAATGGGAATGGTTTATTTCTTCTCTTCTCCAATGATGTTGGAGCTGGTCTGTTGCGAATGCATTTTGAAGAATCTAAAAGTTTATTTTGGCCCAGTCAGTTAAATATCATATCTTAGAGCAGTGCAATAAACAATAGAACATATTTTATATAGCAACAGTGTAGATATTACATTTATGTTAAAATTCGTTATCTAAATTTTACCAGAACAAGTATCAAATATCTCCCACTAATCAGTACCTATTACTTCCATTTTTTCCTTATCAGCTCGATGATTTTTATGGGTGAACAGTATTGCTTGCACATATGGGCAAACTAAAGCTACCTGATTTAATAACTTGATCAGGTCAGATGGCTTCAGAACACAGATCTTTCTAGCTCCAAATTCAGAGTTTTAATTGACCTGCTATGACCAATGACTGCTTTAGATATTTTGGGGTTAGTATTACCAGACTCCTTAATGAAATAGACAAATGAATATTACCTAAGCTTCATGAAGGGTTTGGTTACCCGGGGTGGTTGAGAGGAGAACTGTCCTGTTGGGATCTTAGGCTCAGGGAGTGTGGTCTAAATCCAATCCCACTTCTGGGATCTGGTACAATAGCTTAATTACAGTAAATAAAGCATAAGCAGCTGGTACCGCTGTTCCTCAGATTTAATTAATAAAGCTTTATTTCTTTTCAAATATTTTACATGTATGAAAACAGTACTGTTAAGCATTTATTGTGACCCTGTAGTGTTTAGGCTACAATTTGGCACAAAACAGACAGTGAATTGTGCGTAGGGAAACAGCCTGGGTATAACCATGTGAACCAACAAGGTTCTGACCTGGTGCAGCTTAGAGAATCTCTAACTCTGTCCTGAAAGCTGAAAGTTAGAATAATTTCAAGTCCCAAGCTAGAGTCTAACACAGGAGGAGGGTTCCCACTTACCTAAAATAAAGGCTTCCTGCATAATAGATATATAAGTGAATGTTCGGATGAAGAAAAAAATTACGTTTTAAAAGGGTGGAAAATATCACAAACACTCCCAGATTCAGAAAAAAAGTAGCATTGTTTCAAGTTAATTAATTTAACTTTTAGATTTAGTTCATGGTGTTTTTCTCTGGCATTTTTTGCTTAATTACTCTAGTTGTTTGTCAACAACTACATGACATTTTTAAGGGGGGCAGAATAAGAAAATTAATCACTTCCTTTAGCAAGGTTTTACAAAATATGAATTTTTATATCGGTAAGTTTAAAGACTATTAAATTTACAATTTGGTGCATGCAATATCATATATAAATGAAGGGTGTCATTAAGGTTGGAAGAAAAAAACCCTCAAACTTTGTGCACAGATTGGCTGAGGCATTTTAAAGTCTTTTACATTTTCTTGTGCAACATTGGTGCTTGGAAGCCATCATGTGACACATGGCATTGATTAACTTTTTGTTGACATCCTTGCTGCAGTCTACTGTTCTGTAATTCGTGTCATGATTCACACTGGTTGGATTAAAAGTTAATTTTTAAAAAGTGTGTTAATATGTCTCTGTATTTTTTTTCAAAGAAGCCAAGTATATATTTATTATTTCTATTTCAGCAGCAGGGATTATCAGCAGGAATGGTCTCTCATGCCTAGAAGGTTTTGAAGGCTAGAACTGGGGGTCTCTGAAGTGTAGATCTGGGAGTCTGGGGCCTCTTTTCTCAGAAGGTCTGGTTGTTGGAAGCTGCGATCAGCTGCAGGCAAGAATTCTTTTCCATAGTTGAGCGGAATGCACGGCTTCTTGGAGCCTGATATAAGCGTGAATGGTCCCTCTTCCTGTAACCACAGGAGTCCACGAGGCAGGATGGAGTAAGCTCCCCACCTGGGCCAGAACCTTCAGTTACAGTGGGGAGTGTGTGGGGGGGGTGAGAGTCTGCAGGACTTGGCATCTCCTAGAGAGCAGGAGCCCTTGGAGGCTGGCTCTCCCCAACCTTTTCTTTCGCTTCTTCCTCCTTTGGCTCCCTTAGCACCTTCAGCACTACAGCCTAGCACACAGAATTTGTGGAACTGTTAACTGGGCCCTGATTGGCTGACCGGTTGGAAAGCTTAAAAAAGAAAAAAGAAAAAGAAAAAGAAAAAAAAGAAAAAAAGACTCATCAGAAGAATTGTTGCACCATGCAAGGAGAGATGGAGAAGCCTCCTTCCCCTGTCCCCACACCCCTCAGCACACCTGAATTGCCCCAATCAGGTGCACACATCTGACTTGGCCAGAAGTAATGAAACCATCAAAAGTTTCCATCCTTGTAGGCTGCTCAGTGCTTCAATTTCAGTCAGCCAGGGCTTTTTGGCTCTGCTAGGACTCTTTGTTTCTTTTGTCAGCAGCTGTGGCTTAACTGTGCTTCCTATGTCCTTGGACCTGAGCCCACAGACGGACAGAGCTGTCTGAAAGTTCCCTATCTGGAACCTCTTCTACCCCAGTAGTAAGAAAACTGGTTTCGACAAAATAGAAACACAAGGTACTCTACCCAATTTGTTCTATGAAGCCACGGTTACTTTGATCCCTAAATCACACCCAACAAAGAAAGAGAACTTCAGACCAATTTCCCTTATGAATATCGATGAAAAAGTACTCAGTAGAATTCTCGAAAATTGAATCCAAGAACACTTGAAAAGGATCATCCTAATGATCAAGTAAGCTTCATCTCAGGGATGCAGGGATGGTTCAATGTACAGAAATCCATCAATGTAATCCACTATATGAAGAAACAACAACAACAAAAAAGACCATATGATCGTCTCATTAGATGCTGAGAAAGTATTTGACAAAAATTCAACACCTGTTCATGATAAAAGTCTTGGAAAGATCAGGTATTCAATGCCCATACCTAAACATAGTAAAAGCAATATACAGCAAATCAGTAGCCAACATCAAACTAAATGGAGAGAAACTTGAAGCAATCCCACTAAAATCAGGGACTAGACAAGGTTGCCCACTCTCTTCCTACCTATTCAATATAGTGCTTGAAGTCCTAGCCAGAGCAATTAGATGACAAAAAGAGATCAAAGGGATACAACTTGGAAAGGAAGAAATCAAAATATCACTATTTGCAGATGATATGATAGTATACTTAAGTGACACCAGAAGTTCTACCAGAGAACTCCTAAACTGGATGAACAACTTCAGCAAAGTGGCTGGATATAAAATTAATACAAACAAAACAGAGGGCTTCCTGTACACAAATGATAAACAGGCTGAGGAAGAAATTAGGGAAACAACACCTTTCATAATAGTCAAAAATAATATAAAATATCATGGTGTGAATCTAACTAAGGAAGTGAAAGATCTGTATGATAAGATATTCAGGTCTCTGAAGAAAGAAATCAAAGAAGATCCCAGAAGATGGAAAGATCTCCCACGCTCATGGATTGGAAGGATTAATATAGTAAAAATGGCTATATAACTATTCAATGCAATCCCCATGAAAATTTCAACTCAATTCTTCATAGATTTAGAAAGAGCAATTTCCAAATTCATCTGGAATAACAAAAAACCCAGAATAGCTAAAACTATTCTCAACAATAAAAGAACTTCTGGGGGGAATCACCATTCCTGACCTCAAGCTGTACTACAGAGCAATCATGATAAAAACTACATGGTATTGGAATAGTGACAGGCAGGTAGATCAATAGAATTGAAGACCCAGAAATGAACCCACATACCTATGGTCACTTGATCTTTGACAAAGGAGCTAAAACCATCCAGGGAAAAAGGACGACATTTTTTTTTTTTTCCGCGACAGGGTTTCTCTGTATAGCCATGACTGTCACAAATAGTGCTGGCTCAACTGGCAGTTTGTATGTAGAAGAAGGCAAATCAACCCATTCTTATCTCCTTGCACAAATCTCCAATCCAAGTGGATCAAGGACCTTCACATAAAGCCAGATACACGGAAACTTATAGAGGAGAAAGTGGGGAAGATCCTTGAACATATGGGCACAGGGGAAAAATTCCTGAACAGAACACCAATGGCCTGTGAAGTAAGATCAAGAATCGACAAATGCGACCTCATAAAATTACAGTTTCTGTAAGGCAAAGGACACTGTCAATAAGACAAAAAGGCCATCAACAGATTGGGAAAAGATCTTTGCTAATCTTACATCTGATAGAGGGCTAATATCCAATATATACAAAGAACTCAAGAAGTTAGACTCCAGGTGTAACTCAAGAAGTTACACCTATTAAAAATGGTATACAGAGCTACACAAAGAATTCTCAACTGAGGAATACCAAATGGCTGAGAAGCACATAAAAAAATTTTCAAGATCCTTAATCATCAGGAAAATGCAAATCAAAACAACCCTGAGATTCTACCTCACACCAGTCAGAATGGCTAACATCATAAACTCAGGTGACAGCAGATGCTGGCGAGGATGGGGAGAAAGAAGAACACTCCTCCATTGCTGGTGGGATTGCAAGCTGGTATAACCACTCTGGAAATCAATTTGGCAGTTCCTCAGAAAATGGACACAGTACTACCTGAGGACCCAGGAATACCACTTCTGGGCGTATACCCAGAAGATGCTCCAACATGTAATAAGGACACATGCTCCAATATGTTCATAGCAGCCTTATTTATAATAGCCAGAAGCTTGAAATAACCCGGATGTCCACAAACAGAGGAATGGATACAGACTATGTCGTTCATTTGCACAATTGAGTACTACTCAGCTATTAAAAACAATGACTTTATAAAATTCTTAGGCAAACGGATGGGTTGATTATGGGATGGATCCCCGGATGGGGCAGTCTCTGTATGGTCCTTTCTTCTGTCTCATCTCTAAACTTTGTCTCTGTAACTCCTTCCATGGGTATTTTGTTCCCCATTCTAAGGAGGGATGAAGTAGCCACACTTTGGTTTTCCTTCTTCTTGAGTTTCATGTGTTTTGCAAATTGTATCTTGGGTAAGACTATCCAGAGACTGACTCACCTGGGGATCCATCCCATTTACAATCACCAAACCCAGACACTGTTGGGGATGCCAACAAATGCTTGCTGACAGGAGCCTGATATAGCTCTCTCCTGTGTGACTCTACCAGTGCCTGAAAAATGCAAAAGTCGATGCTCACAGCCATCAGTTGGATGGAGCACAGAGTCCCCAATAAAGGAGCTAGAGAAAGGACCTGAATGGGTTTGCATCCCCATAGGAGGAATGACAATATGAACTAGCCAGTACTCCAAGAGTTCCCAGGGACTAAACCACCTACCAAAGAGCACTCATGGAGGGACTCATGGTTCCAGGTGCATAAGCAGCAGAGGATGGCCTTGTCAGACATCAATGGGAGGAGAGGCCCTTGGTCCTGTGAAGGCTCTAATCCCCAGTGTGGTGGAATGCCAGGGCCAGGAAGCAGGAGTGGGTGGGTTGGTGAGCTGGGAAAGGGGGAAAAGGGATTGGGGGAGAGTGCTTTTCAGAGGAGAAACCAGGAAAGGAGATAACATTTGAAATGTAAGTAAAGAAGATATCCAACAACAACAACAACAAAACAAAAACAAAGGGAAGGGAAGGGAAGGGAAGGGAA
>NC_034611.1:23306572-23312544 GCF_900095145.1 Mus pahari | reverse complement strand
GAAAGGAAAGGAAAGGAAAGGAAAGGAAAGGAAAGGAAAGGAAAGGAAAGGAAAGGAAAGGAAAGGAAAGGAAAGGAAAGGAAAGGAAAGGAAAACTGGTTTCTAAAAGAAAGCGTCAGCCATTCCTATCGACATGTGTTCACTGGTGGCTAGGGAGATACCAAGGGACATGCCTTAACACTTCTGACAGAGCTAAGGTACCAACTGGGTCTGAGGGAGCTTAAGCCTTCCTGGGTAACTGTATCCCAGAAACCTTTGAACAAGGACATATTCATGGACCTGCTAATCTGTATGTTTCATTAAGAGGGTATAAGGTCACTAGCTAAGACTCTTAGCAATGGGGACATGGAGCCTGAACTGGCCAGCTCCTGTAATCAGGAAAGACTTCCAATGGATCACCAACCCAGCCACAAAACCTAAGATCCCCAATGTGTCCTGCCTACAAGATGTGCAGGCATAAAAGATGGAGCAGAATTTGAGGGAAGGACCAACCATTCACTGGCCCAGCTTGAGAACCAGGCCATGAGAGGGATGCCACCCCCGACGCTGGTAATACCATTCTGCTATACTTGCAGACAGGAGCCTAGCATAACCATCACCAGAGAGGCTTCACCCAGCAACTGATGAAACTGATCCAGAGACCCACAGCCAAACATTAAGTGGAGCTTGGAGTATCCTGTAGAGGAGAGGACAGATTGAAAGAACCAGAAAGGTCAAGGACACCACAAGAAACCCTACAGAATAAACTAACCTGGGATGATACGAGCTCGTATAGATTAAACTGCAAACCAGAGAGCATGCATGGGACAGACCTGGGCCCTCTCCACATATACAGCAGATGTGCATCTAGGTCTTCATGTGGGGCCTCTAACAGCAGGAACAGGACAATGACCAAGACATTAGAAAATTGGATAGAAGCAGATTTAGAAATGAAAAGGAAATGGCATCCTTAGAAGCAGGGCACTGTTTCTTGGGGTCCGCATTCAATTGTTTGACCCAGTGAGACAGTTTGTCTAACGCTATGGCAGAGACGAGAAGGGGAAGAGCATGTTCACTTAAAATTCTTTCTGCTGAACCTACAATAATGAACAATACCTGGTATTCGGGAGCCCTCAGACAGAAAAGTGGCTTATGGCATGGGAGGCTGGAGTGGTCGAAGGTTAAAGGACAAAACCTGACTTACGGTCTTATATTCCTTCAAAGTCATTCCACAGCTAAACTCTAAGAACAAAGACGAGTTTTGTTCTACACAGCACCTTCTTCTGCCTTCTCTTATGAGAGAGTCTAAAGGAGCAACACAATTCTTCCCTTGGAGGAAAAAGCCCACAGTCTGTCTAAATTAATTTAAGCTATCTGCTCATTGTTAACCACCTTTGGCACATCATGTAACAAAGCTCAGGTTAAATGCTCTCCCATGGAGTGTTAGGGCAATCCACAAAATCCTCCTGGAGAAAAAAAAAATCAAGAAACAACCCAAGGCATAACATGCACAACCACTTTTCACTAATCAAAGAATCATTGCAAACTTGGACGGCGATCCTATAATAAATGACCTTCATTGTTGCACAGAAACTATTCGCCCTGTGAGCTCAGTACATCCCCCATGATCTAAGGCTCAGAACCGAAGACTGGAGCTGTTTCCAGTCCCAGGAGGGATGAAAGATGACTTTTCACTTAATTCCCATGCCCTGGAACATGCCCCCAGTGAAATTTCTGACCTTTCTCTGTTTACATCAATAGAGGAGAAACCCTAACCTGATTAATAAGGATGCAAAAAGAATTAGCTAAAGCTTGTGATTAATTCAGCTGTACCATCTTGCTTTGAGTATCCTAAGTAAACCAGAGAAATTTAGATCGCCTGGTCTATATATTTCCTTTAATCCAAGTAGATCAAGACTTCTAAAATATGTGTGTACTTTAACTTTAAAAAAAAATCCATTCATAATCTTAGTTAATACTGGTTTTGTTTTGAGCATGGGTAACATGAAATAAAGGCTATTGCACAAAACTACTTTTTGCCATTGTTCCTTTTAAATGTTAAAGAATTCTTTTGTTTGTGCATCTGTAACTTCAGAAAGTTAATTCATTAAGTGGGTCATCATTCTTTCTGCTCCAAGCTCTTTCCTCTTATCACTCTAAATATAAAAAGCATGCGGAATACGTATTTTGACAACAAATTTTGGAGAAAAACTAGTGAACAGTATTTTTTTCTTTGTAGAAGATAAAGAGTTATAAAGATAAACTTTATGTTGTTTGGAATTCAGCGAAGGCTCTGACAACCTAGGTTAGAGAAACATCTACATTGAGGGGCTCTGAGCCTATAAGCTCACAATTCTCTGTAAGGTCTCAAAGACCCCAGAATGGAGAGGGTACCATTACAACCTGTAATAGCCCTCCAAAAATCTGTTTTAGTGTAATACTATGATAAGAGCAGAGGAAGTAGTCATTTTGATTTCCATTTTTAAAATTTATTTATTTATTTATTTATTTATATCCTTTGTGCATGAGTATTTTTGCCTGTGTTAAGTATATGCATCACATACACGCTTGCTATCAGCAGAAGCCAGATAAGAAAATCAGATCTCCTGGACTTGGACTTACCAACATTTATGAGTTATCATGTGGACACTGGAAACTAAACTTCAGTCCTTTGCATAAGCAACAAGTGTTCTTAACTATTGAGCAGTCTTTCCAATTCCTTAATCTTTAATTTTTGTGAGATTTCTCCTTATAAAATAATCAAGAATTTGCAAATGTTTTTCTAAAATCACCTTTAGATTAATATTATATGGATATATTCACTTTGATTACATATATTTAGTTTCAAATAATTCTTGCCTTGGTGTATACAATCTTTATAATGTAATCCATGTTATTAAATCATATAACAGAACATCATTTAAAGATGTTGTCTGGGGGCTGGTGAGATGGCTTAGTGAGTAAGAGCACCGACTCCTCTTCCAAAGGTCCAGAGTTCAAATCCCAGGAACCACGTGGTGGCTTACAACCATCTGATGCTCTCTTCTGGAGTGTCTGAAGACAGCTACAGTGTACTTACATATAATAAATAAATAAATCTTTAAAACAAAAGAAAAAGATGTTGTCTGGCCATTTATGCATTCAGTCACTCATTTAGCAAACACTGAGCTGTAACTGGCTCAGTTAAAGAAGAAAAATTCATCTCAAGGGGCTCACAGGATGGTACTGAACAGCCTCTCAGAGTAACAAATCCATTGTATAATTGTCTGATATCAGCATCTGTATTGGATTTGAGAAAAACATTCTTTAGGTCAATGTACCAACACAACTTCTAGTATATACTAGAGTTTACAATGACCAAAAATAAGGATAAGTCTAAATCTCCATCTTTTAGTACTACATTCTCTGTTACAGCAACACAACCTGTTTGTGATAGTAAATTATATATAAAATGATCAGGGAAGCAACTAGTCTTAAGCATAAGGGTCATGTTATTGAAGAATATTGCATCCCTTAGCTTTGTATCACTTAGTTCTCTCCGGAATCTCACAAAACACTCTCAGTCTCTCTGACAGAATTCGGAAATCACGGCCTAAGTTCTTGCTCTGTCCTTGCCATTTCTCTAGAAGAAATCAGTGTCTTATAAAATTAAAAGAGCCACAGCCATGTGACACTGGCAGAAAATCAGAGATTTGGACCAATAAAATAAAAAATTCCATAAATAAAAAATCCATAAATAAAAAAAGGCATAAATAGACCCTTACATGTATGCCCCAAGAAAAAACCAATGGTATTCCTAAGGTAAGATGAAGAAAACATCATCTTTCCTAAAAATTGTGTTGGAGAACTTGCAAAGTGAAACTATAGACCTCTAGAGGAAAACATAAAGGGACATGATATGATGCTGGACTGGGCAATGATTTTCATATGGTCCCAACACAGTAAACAATAGAGTAAAAGGAAAATTGATTGTGTCAAACTTTAAAACTCCCATAGAGCAATGAAAACTTCAAAAATGTTAAACAAAAGCTTTCAAGATGGTTTTTAAACCATGTACATGATAAGAGACTAGTGTCTAGACTATCCCAAGGACTTCTGTGACTCAACTGCATGTGAGGCATCTATTTTATAAAACGGCCAGTGGACTGGATCACATTTGTCTAAATAGACATAAATGGCTAACAGATAAAAAGGTTCATATTTCATCATTATGTAAATGCTGGGCAAAGACACAATGTAATAGTAATATCACCTAGAATCAATTAGAATATCACACACACATATATGTATGAGTATGTATATAGGATGTATATGTATATGATGTATATGAATATGCATATGATATATGTATATGCTATATGATGTATATGTATATGTTGTTCAACCTAGCCTACTGGACACATTTGAAAGTCATCACCCCTCCCCACCCACACACATACATGCACACACACATTAAGTCTTTGAGTTTTTGAACTTGCTTTCTCATTTTCATTGTGCATGCTCTTCTGGCTCCCCAAGCTCCTTAATGAGCTTAACGTCTACCTTCCTGTTTATACACCAAGTTTGGCTGTTCTCGCTCTGAGCAATAGTCTTAGATATACCATTACTTGTTGAATCTCCCTTGAGATTTACTTTGACGTCAAATGTCTCTGAAAATGAGTTTGTGTCCCCTCTTTGCATGGCTTCACTTTATTTAATGATGCCACCATGTAGCTTACAACTCAAAAACATAATCTTTCTATGTTATATTTTTTTAGATATCTGTAGCCAACGACTACCAATTCCCATGTAGTCTATTCTGTTTCTCCTATGCAGCTATCATTATTGTTTATCCTATGCAGCTCTATGTCAGGTCACCGATATTTCACACGTAAGTTAATGCGACCATCTCCTCAGGGTCAGTTTGTTGTCTTTATTTCTGCCTTTGCTTCCTTATCTCCTGTAAACTGTAAATACAGAAGTAGGATATATCAGTCATCCATTCAAATTCCCTTTTACTTTCCTTAACCTGGGATAAAAAAATCCAAATTTTCTTTGTGCCTCAAAAAGTTACATGCTTTTAACCTTGGAGGCTGCTTGGGATCTTGTTCAGTGATAAGGCTTGTCTAATGTGCAAAAAACCCTGCTTCAGTCCCTGATGTGAGTAGAAGGAGAGGCTGATTTTAACAGCTTGAGAGGAGGGTGACTTTTGGGTTTTAATTTAATTTTTTCCTTTCATTTTTGTTTTTATTTATCCTTTTGTGATGTGTGTGAAATACTATATGACAAATGTCATATAGTCTTCTATCAGTTCGTGTCATTATTGTGTTGGGTGAACCTGGTTTATATATTATTATAGTTCATCCATGAAAGAAGTGAAGATAGGAACTCTAGCAGGGCAGGGACCTGGAGGCAGTAGCTCATTCAGAGGCTATGGAGGGTGTTTCTTACTGGCTTGCTCCTTGTGTTTTGTTCACCCTGCTTTCTTATAGACCCACCCTCCCCCATCAATGCCTATTTAAGCCAAATCTTATGGAGGCATTTTCTCTATTGATGTTCCTTCCTTTCAGTTAACTCTATCTTATATCAAGTTGATATACAATTAGTAATGAGAGAACACAAGGAAGAAACAAAGTCTATGGTAATATGATATACAGGGTGATCAGGGAACAGAGTGGAGAAAGAAAACCTTAAAATATTATGATTGTAAATGATGCAAAATATGCTTATGCTTTATGATAGGAAATGCAGTTATGAATTTGTGAGAAGTAAAATCAAAGTTTTGTTTTTTACTTACTAGCTACTTCTAAACTATTGCCTGATGCAGAAATGCATTATAAGAATATTTATGAACTATGCATGAATGCACACACCTTTATCCCAACACTTGGGAGGCAGAGGTGGAACCAGATTGATTCCTGTGATAGAGGCCAGACTGGTATGCAAAGTGAGTTCTAGGACAGACGGGGATAACCAGGGAAATATTGTTTCAGAAACAAAAAAAAAAAAAAAAA
>NC_034611.1:23293558-23303558 GCF_900095145.1 Mus pahari | reverse complement strand
TCCTTCTACTTTCCTGCTGTATGAATTTTGCTACTGTAGGCCTCTAAAACTAAATAGAAATTTAGGCAATATTTATCAAGTAAATATTCTAAGTAAGATAACCAGTATATTTTACTCACTGTGCGTTTTTTTCCAAGCTTCTTCCATGCGATGGTATAAATCAGAATTTTCTTCCTTTCCAGGGCTAAAAGGAAATACCACATTGTGCTTACCCATTTATCTTCCACGGGACACTTTAGTTCCTCTGCCAGGGGTGAGGCCTCATCAGCTTTTCCCTCATTCACGATGAAATATGGTTATTTTTAGTGTGGACTTTATGTAGATACAAATGTGTGTGCAAGTGCACATATATGTGTGGTGATGGGGCAGAGGACAACATCAAACGTCACCATTGGAAGCACTGTCCAGCCCCCATTTAGGCTAGACTGGCTGACCAATGAGTCCCAGGAATCCTGCTGTGCCTACCACCCCAACACAGCAAGTGCACACCACAGCATTGGTATTCTACATGGGTTTTGGCGATCAAACTCAGGTCCTCAAGATTAGGAGGCAAGCACTTTACCCACTGAGCTTTTTTACCAGTGTGGTTTAATCTATTCGCTGGTTCGCTTTGTTTTGTGATGGTCTTAAAAGTAGTTATTGACAAATAGGAAATGATTTCTCTTAATTATTGTTGCTTAAAATTTAAACTATATCAACTTTTCTTTTAATCCGATCCTCAGGAAGAATGGGAAAGGATACAAGGAAGGTGAAGAGCCTATATATGTTTGCCTACTCAGTGATCACACTAACATTCAACCAACTCCAGTACCTTCCTCAGAACTCTTTCTATGCAGCAGTAAACTGAATAAAATGTTGCTACTTCTCTGGCTGGAGGCTTTCCGAGTCAGATAGAGGGATTTGTACCAATGTAATTTGAAAACACTTTTCTTTTTCTAAGTTATGACGTGTCCCAGATTTTCATTCCTTAATTATGCGTTAAACCCTGAATTCTTAATCATCCCCCTTTGGGTAGCACATCTGTCATGCTTACCATAGAGATTTTGGATTGGAGGCTCATAGAGTCTGGATCAATAAGATACTGAGGTATTGAGAGACTGGGGGGGCGGGGTATTTTACAGTGCCTCAAGTAAATGGTTACAGGGACATCAATTAAACATCAGTTTGCTTCTTGCATACCATGTCCAATTCAAATCAAGTCATGAGTGATATCTATATGTACTTGATTTAAATATGCTAAAATAATAAAATATATGAAGTGTCTGAAAATTATCACTTCATCAAATAGAAGAACATATTTACAATATTTTTTGTATCTAGTGACTATCATTTTGATAATGTAAGGGGATGGTCTTTCTTTGTAAAGATAATAAATGACATTTTACAAATGCTTAAAATAAGTATCAAATGTTAAGCTAGATTGAAAACTACTTGCCCATGAAAGGTGATTTGATCAGGTGGATTTTTTGTGACAATTAACTATTTATTCTTAAAAGTTAATTGTGTCTAGAATGGGTAAACAACCAGTTCCCTTAATTCTGCTCGTGGAATGTCTTTAGCAATGGTTTCTTTCCAACGGTGTATGTTGTCAATTCAGAAATTCATATTATTGTAATGTAACCATGGTAACGTATTTTATAATAGTTTTATAGAGACAATTCAGATGTCCTGAGGTTTGCCCTTTACAGTTCCTCATTTATGAAATGCATTTAGCATATTCCTCAAGTTATAGACGCACCACTGCTGCTTAGTTTCAGGACATGGTTACTCCAAGTCCTTTAGAGTATTCTCCCCAGAGACTAGAATCACTAGGTCCTTACTCCTTAATTTTTTCTACTCTTGACATTTCTCGTAGGCAGAAACATTCAAAAACCTACTTTGTGATTAAAATATTTTACTTATCTCAATATTATTAAGATTTCTTTTTTGTTAGGTCATTTATCAATGCTTCATTACGTTTGTTACTGTAGAATAGACAGTTGAATGGGTATGCTATATTTCATCATCTTTTTTAACAGTTAATAGTTCCTTGAGCTAGTTCATTCCATGGATGTTGCTGTCATGAACATATGTGTGCAAGTATTATTGGGTATGTGTTTAGCTAGGTGAGGAATCACTTGGTTTTGGAAAGGGATTATTCTGAAATTGCCTAATTTTTCACATGATAAAATAAATGCCAATTATATTTAGTATATAAATACATATGTACCTTAGTGCTTATATAATGTTATGTACATGCCCATGAGGGTACACTTAGAAAATGTCTAGGGTTTATAGTATCAAACTTTCACCAGATGTTTAGATATTCCCTTTGCTAGAGCCTTGGATCCTTAGCATTGACTGAGTATTTATTCACCTTTGTACTTTTGAATGCTGAGTTCCTGTGAGCATTTGCCACCATAGTTTCTGTCCTCATCTCTATAAGACTGTTAATTATGACAGAGTTAATAAAATGAATACTGAGTAAGAAGAGTTTTTGGCGTGTCTGGGAACGGTTACACTTTGAACACGTGGTGCACACTTTCATTCTCTAACGGATTCCCTTTCTCAGTTTCTTCCTCTGCTATGAAATTTTGTATAAATTGGGAAAAGAGGAGTTGGTATTCAGCTTAAGAGAAGTAACCATCATGAGCATCTCACTGAATTAGCTTGTAGCGTGCTTAATTCTAATTCGCATGATGTCTGATGGAGAAAGAGGCAATAAAGGCAAAAAATAGTATTGTGCTTGGTATATGTTATTCTCATGTTAAATTGCTATCGACAGCAATCAGAACAGCTTCTGGCATAAATTTTGCTTCTTACTGCTTTTGAAAACATCAGAATATCCTTCCATGTTCATATAATACCCTCAAAATGAAGTTTTAATGTGTTCTTTGAAGTTAAAGCAACTTTTTATACTGCATGTAGAGCTACATTAAAAATTGTCCACCCTAATTTAAAAAATCTCAGAGCCTTATCTGAGTCTTATTTGACTTTTAAATCATTCCTAAAAATCTCATGAAAATCTGGCTTTCTCTGTGTGAGTTATTCTTTTGTTGATTCTCTTTAGAAAATCATTATAAAACAAAGGCCTTTAAACATTTAGCCACCTTCCCATTGGCTGCTATGTACTCAAATATCAGTGTTTTGTGATTAGTCTGTCTGATAGTCTACATTTATGTCTGTGTTACTTTTTGAAGAGTCTTAGGCATATTTATAAATTTCTGTTATTCACAGTTAACTTTCTTTTAGGGCTTGCATAGAAAGTCAACAAAGAATTAACCCAAAACAGCAAAAACAGGATTGTTGCTGCTGCTGGCCAGCTCTTCCCTACAGATGAGGGGATACCCTTCAAGGGAATGAAGGAGAGATATGCTTTAATAGGTCAGTGGAATAGAAAATTGGATGCTGAGTTAAAATCCCAAGTTATTGGGGGTAAGCCCTCTATGTAACTTCTTTCCTTCTCTGAGTTCCTAGTGAATTGCTTAGAGAGAAATACATCTGTTGCGGCAAGTCACTGGAACAGGAATCATACTATCAACATCAGTGTTTTGGCCATGAAAAAAGTAGATAGAACAAAGCTGGAAATGTTAAATCCTGGTGTAGAAGTTTAGAGTTGTGAGCAATTTAAGATAGATTTCTAAAGTATGATTGTACAATTAATAACAGGGTAATAGAAGGAGTATATTGGTTAAGAGACATTCAGCATCTGAATATAGTGAACTCAAGGGTAAATGGTAAAAACTCTGAATGGAGGAATTAGTTATCTCAGACAATCCTACCATGTGCATTTTATTATCATTCCTAGTGTGAGATGGTCTGAAATCATGGGATTAAATCCAAAATTACTAAGGATGAATATATGGTTTTAAGGCAGCCAAAGGCCTAGTTTGACTCTACCACTATAGCAAGTTGTATGCTGGTATACTTCATGGGTCTTGACTTTCTTATTTTCAACACAGAGGTGATAGCAATATTTTCCCAAAAGTTATATTATCAGAGCTATTTGATTCCACCTATTATTAGATTCACAACAGCAGTAAAATTCTTGTGACTGTTATGATATTGGGAGGAAGGGGGCAGAACCTTTTTGCTTTGAAGCAATGTGGTTGAAAGATCATGACATTCTCACCAACTAATGAATAAAAAATGTGGCACACACACACACACACACACACCCGTGAGCACACACACACACACACACACACACACAATGTAAAAATACAAGAAATTGGAAGTAGGACTATTTGGGGGGAAAGTGGGTTCAACAAGAAGAGGGGAGGTGAGAGGGCTGGGAGTGAGAACTATGGTCAAAGGATTTGATATTTGTGTAAAAATTCATGACAACACACATGCTTTGTATAATTAATGCACTGTAAAGGAAGAGGAGTTACAGGGGATCATAGAACTTCACTGAAGATAAACAAGGGCTTAATACATCTTGATGTCAAAGTGACTTCAGACTTCATGGGAAGTCACGTACTGACATGTAGGAAACAGCAAATCTTATTGGTCCTATTTTATAGTAGTTTATGGATTTCAGTACGACATAAGAAATAGTATAAGTTTCTTGACTGATATGAATTCGCACTCAACAAATGCCAACCTATCATTTTGATGTTTTCCTGAACGTCTGCACTATACAACCCGTTTAAGTATCACCTAACTTTAGCTTGCTTGCTCGCTCCCACCCACATGATATCCCTTGACATTATCATGCCACTCAGGGTGGCCACCTGAACATTGTCCTTACTGATCACTTCAGAGTTAGCCTCGTTTCTTCCTTTGTTCAGCTGTGCTTCTCACCAGCGGCACCACTGAGCTCCATACTCATTGCCTAACAATCCCGTTCTCCATGCAGGTTCTCTTTATGGCCTGCAATCTAATGTTAATTCTCCAGATGACATTGGTGGTGAGAAATTCTTTTCATGGTTTCTAAAGTGTACAGGCTCTGCACTCTCTAGCAGGCAATGTTTTGCTCAGCCATGCGAGGCTTCCATTTCCAGGGTTGACTATTTTAATTTGCTCCTGGTGGCTTTCCAGATTGTTTGTTAAACTGGCTGCAGATGGTTTTGAAAGTTGCCGCCGCCAGCGCTGTTACTAGGACTTATCTACAGATCATATTTCTCCCATCTTACAGTCTCATTCTTGGCTGCCTCCAAGACAGCAATGGCTTTTAAAGATCCTTTTAATGACCTATAAAGTCCTTAGTGGCCCTGACTCTTTTTACCTTTCTGACCTTTTAACTCTTTTGTACTGTAGCACAGACCCTATCCAGTCTATGTGGTGCTGCCATGTGATATATAACCAGGGTAAGTGATCCAGTAATCCAGTTGCAACATAGACTGGTACCTTGCATCTGGGACCAAACACCAGAGACCGGAATGATTTTGGAAGAAGTCATAAATGGGCTTCTGTGGCTAGTAACTTAAGATATACATTAAGGGCTAAACAGTTTAACTTCTGCCTTACCTTCTTGTAGTGTCTTTCTTTACATCTAAGGTGATTTTATTCTAGCCAAAGAAAATCCAAAGAATGCAAAGACTCTTGAATGCACGCTTACAGGTAAGTGTTAGCACAGTCCTTGAGTGTTAGGAAGGGAGTGCTTTAGATCACAACTTTAGCCACCTTGGGGAAAAAAGTAATACCATAAGCCCCAAATGGCAGCCCAAAGCAAGGCTCCTTGTATCCATCACTTAATTCAGTAGTTGGAACCATCACTATTTTATAGTTAACAGAGGAATACAAAGATAAAACCTCTCCCCTTTCCCATTGCAATCCCCTAAACTGCTATGTATGATTTGTGTTTTCTTACACTGTTTCTTCTTTTCTTCTTCTTCATGATTTCATATATATACAGTTAGCTTGCAAATAAATGGAAATGTATGTTTTATATCTTGTGTTTTTTTCTTGGTGGGGAAGTGGGAAGTATGTAGAGTATATACCTCTTTTTTATGCATTTATGAAACAAGAAAGAAATGGAACTGAGAGCCTAGGGGAATGCCAGGGCGAGGAAGTGGAAGTGGGTGGGTTGGTGAGCAGGGGGAGGTGGGAGGGGATAGGAGCCTTTCAGAGGGGAAACCTGGTATTATTCTTGATGTCTATCACCTGAGAGCTGTGAGTTAAACATAAACTTCATTATAGATAAACCCAATCGAAGGAGATAGCTTAAACCAAACTGGCGTTATTCTCTTTTCTTTTCTTTTCTTTTCTTTTCTTTTCTTTTCTTTTCTTTTCTTTTCTTTCCTTTTCTTTCCTTTCCTTTTCTTTTCTTTTCTCTTTTTTTTTTTTTTTTTGGAGACAGAAGTTAATTTATGTCACATGTCAGCAGACAACAATTTAATGTTTTTGAATGCATAATTCTAAACAATTCACATATGTGCAGGTCTTTCTATATTAAGACTTACAGAATCTCCTAATCACCCCCCTTTTAAAAAAAAGGATATTTTATTTATTTACAGTTCAAATGTTATGGTCCTGTGAAGGTTCTATGCCCCAGCCTAGGGGAATGACAGGGCAAGGAAGTGGAAGTGGGTGGGTTGGTGAGCAGGGGGAGGTGGGAGGGGATAGGGGCCTTTCAGAAGGGAAACCTGGTATTATTCTTGATGTCTATCACCTGGATTTCAGACCAGCCCACACCAAGAGGGTTGTTCTTCACAATGACAGTCACAAAGAATCACTGCCTCATTCTGGACCAGGATGAACAAGTCAACCCTGTGTGATTTATGTTTTTATGTTCTTTGAATAGAACGTAGCTTGTGGGGGCACACGATTGCTTGAGTTTCTGTCATTTGCTAACAATATTTTTAAAAACATGGTAGAAGTGTTTGTATTCATTTGTATCTTTATTCTTGTTTGTGTTTGTGTGTGTATGTGTTCATGCAAATGTATTGTGTGTTTGTATGTGTGTATGAATGTGTGAGTATGTGTGCATGTGTGCTCACGAGCATATATGTGTGTATGTTTGTATGCACGTGTAAGTGTGTGTGTGTTTGTGAGTGAATGTGTGTACATGTGTTTTTCATGAACAAGTATGTAGGTTTTTGTTCATGTTCATGTGTGTATGTGTGTGTGTTTATGATGATATTCCATATAATTTGGAAAATTATTTTGGAAAATCCAAAACCTAGAATAATAGCATAATAAATACAGAGAATACCATAGCACTAATGCTATTTGTTTTGTGCTGAAGTTATGGGAGTGCCAATCCTGGGCCTTTGAGACAAGAAAAACAGAAATGAATCTAGATACAAGGTTTTAATGTCTATTTCTCTTCACCCCCTTCAAAAATTTCTCTTGAGTTTTTAGAGAATCTTTCCCACATTCAACCAAGATCTGAAAGGGGCATTGGAGGTTAAGGCCCAACAAAAGCTTTTTTGCTCTTCCCAAACATGGATCAGTTAAGTAGGATAATATAAAGAAGCTAGAACTATCTAGAGATTTGTGGCAGGAAATAAATACTTACCTATATATCCCCCAGGTTTGAGGCTATTCTCAACTATCAGATGCTCTTGATAGGTCACAGTTTGTCCCTGGCCTTAAGAAACCCACAGACAACATTCGAACAACAGAAGCTCATCACTCTGTCGAAGATAAGTAGGCATAAAAGAGTCAATGCAATAATGACACAGACTGATTGAAGGTGGTCTGGCTATCTAGATATTATAAAGCATCTGTGATTTCTGTGTAAAGGGAAATTAACATCTCTTTTCAAAGACACTTAAGAAGAGTGAAAATACTTCCACATAGAGCAATGAGATCAAGAATGGAACTAAGAAAAAGTATGCTTATTTAAATACAAACATTTGTCATATAGAACATTTATAATTTTACTTAATGCTGCTTAGTGTTATGAGTAAATATACCTGGAAAAGTGTACAAAATGAGTCAAGAAGAAAAGTGAGTCAAATCTAATGTTTTCAAAAACCTTTGAGGAATTTTTATTTAATTCTGTTAATAGACTGCTTCATTTCCTAGGCTAACTGCTGAAAGAACAGACCCAGACAGACCCAGAAGAGAAAAACAGAAAACTGCTAAATGTATTTATAATCATTAAATAAATAACAGAGAAGACTGAGTGTTTATGAAAAGATCAAATACACAATAGATTTAAATCTCAATTGTCACTATTTGTACAAACAAAACAGATCTATCTCAAACTAGAAAGATAAAACTTTTCTCAATGAATTTTTAAAAGTCCAATTTTCTTATTCAAGGACTGTGTAAACTTTAAGGGTAGAGAATTATTTAAATGAAAGAAATTAAAAATATATACTTGGAAAATATTAACATGTAGAAAAGTTTTAGCTACATTAATAATAGCAGATATGATTTTATACAAAACACATTGTGGCTTCACAAGGACAAAAGACCAAATTCATCAGAAAAATAAACAACTTAAAAGACATATGCATTTAATAAAAAAACCCAGAAACTGTGGTCAGAACATAACATGTGAGAGAAGAATAAAAGTTTTTTTTTTAAAATCCCCATTTGTTGAGTCATAGCAGCTCAAGATTTTCAAATAATAATAATAATATCAATATTTTATGATAAAAAGGCACATAAAAGTTAAAAGCTAATAATTTTTTAAAGATTTGGAAAACGCCAAATGCTTAGGAATTAACTCTTTTGATGTGCTAAAAACAAACCAAATATTAACATGCTTTGGTCTAAAAAATAGAGGAATATTACATACAGAAAATGCACAAGGAAACTCTTCTTATTCTTCAGGGGTAGATTGCACCCTCAAGCACTAAACACCGAAAGGTTCCTGGAAGTGATGGGGCTGGACATGTAGCTCAATGACAGAGTTCTAGCTGTACACACACACATACACACACACACCAGAATCAACCTTCAAAAACCAAGTAAAGGATGCTGCAAATCTAAGTTAGTTAAATAGAAAAACAGAGCAGGGGGAAAAAACCAACCAGGAGTAGTTCTTTGAGAAAATTAATATAATTAACAAGCAGCAAGAATAAAATCCATAATCACCCTCAAAATGAAAACCCATACTATTACTTTGAAAATTTAATTGAAAGGTTATTAGCATTAAATAGCACAGAAGAAAGTCAGGGAAGCAAAGGGGACTCTAGATAGGAAGGAATTCTTTATCCCATTAAGGAAATAGTGGGTATTAGGGGCAGCCTAGAACTGAGTAGAAGCCACCATAAAAGAACCTGGGAGAAGCTTGTCCATAGCATAAAAAGGTTCAGAGCACATAGAGAAGGTGTGGCTATGGCCCACTGCATTTCACAACAAAAGAAGCCACTTGTTGATGCCCATGGAACTCACTAGAAGCTACCTCAAGGAGATCTCACACTCAATGCAAGCCATCCAGAGAGGAATGGCAGAAGTCACTGCAAGGTGAATGTTCCCAGTGCTGCTGGTAGCTGTGATCCAGGACCTGGAAGAAGAAGCATACTGCAACCGAAAAGCAAAGCCTGTTTCTCCCAGGTTCTGTCTCAGGCTCTCCTGATGGAACTGAATGTAGTGCTAGCTGGTTAAGGACAGATGTGTGCAACACCCAGAGTCAGTTCTTTGAGCCCAGGCAAGAATGGGTAGGAGAAATGATGAATCCGTGGCTGGAACATGACAAGTTGGTGTTATATCCTAATAAAAGTAAACTAAATCCTTCTCTCAGCATCATCCCTCAGTTTCAATGTCAACTCAGAGAAGAACGCTTACACTTTGATTATATTTTATATAAAGTTAAAGAGGTGGTGGTCAATTCATGCTTAATAGTAATATAACTGCCATAAAGTCAATGTTCCATCTCAGAATTGGAAGGAGGATGGTTTGATCAATAGAAGATGTACAGTGTTGCTCACCTGAGACTGGGAAGGGATGGAAACACTCCATTTTGGGGGTATAGTGCCATTATGCAGCCCCATAAACAGCCTGTCTCTCAAAACATGCCATGGAGGTGCTGAATGGATACTTATTTCCATTGCTTTCCTTCCTTCCCAGGGGTTTGGTTTTCCTGTGTGTGTGTGTGTGTGTGTGTGTGTGTGTGTGT
>NC_034611.1:23270882-23293458 GCF_900095145.1 Mus pahari | reverse complement strand
GAGAGAGAGAGAGAGAGAGAGAGAGAGAGAGAGAGAGAGAGAGAGAGAAAGCCAGTGGAGGCCAGAAGAGTATTGAATTCCCTGGAACTATAGTTACAGGCAGTTGTCCTGGGAACCAAACGGCTCATCTGGACAATCTGGAAGAGTGGCATGTGCTCTAACTGCTGAGCCATCTTTCCAGGCACAGATTTTTATCCATAGACAGATTAAGGGAAATGTGGGACTCTGTAGTGTGGGGTCTATTTTCTACTCAAGTTATCTTCTCACTGCAATGACTACTGTGCTGCAGGGCACAACTTGGTGCTTCCTCACTTCATCTTTGTAGAAAGCAGACACAATGCCCACATGACTACAGTACTATACAGCCCCCTTTCATTAACATGAGAGCTGGCTTTAGTACATAGACTCAAGTTCTGTACAATAGACATATTTTAAACCACTGCCTGAACCATGCTCTACTCTATATAATTCTGACTTTGCTTAAGATTTACTAGTTCCATATGCTGTAGAGAAGTATGGAATTATATATTCAAGTGGGTGTTTTTGAGTTTTGTTTGTTTTGCTTAAAAGTGTCAAAAAAAGTCTATAACAAATTTGAACTGAAATACATGTTTCTCATAAAGCTAGTACTTACTTCAAATGTAGCTTCTTTGGAAACCAAATATTGCAATTGATGTTGTAGATCAGGCTGCCCTTGAACTCACAGACCCTCCTGTCTTTACCTCCCAAGGGCTGGTGCTAAAAGCTTGAGGCACCACACTCAGCTAAGCAATTGTTAGTCTCTGTGTATTACAGGCATAATCTCTGCGTGGCAGACAGTGAGCTTTCCCATATTCTAGACATATACCCTCCAGGAGTCCCAGGAATGCTAGTGAAGAACCTTAGAAGATATTGTGATGGGATGGGTTAGCATTATGACCAACTGCAGCCTTTCATTGGTCATATTCTTTAGCTTGGGGAGGGGGGGTAGAGAAAAGAGGTGAATCTAAATGAAAATTTATGAGGATCAGAAGGACCACGAAAGGTTATTCTGCCAAAGGAAACATGCCACAAAGCAAAGAGGAGGGAACTGCAAGCCCCAGTGTCTGGAAGCTCAGATTTCACGGCCATCTGTGCCCAGGCTGACTACAACAAAAAAAGCATTTGATATAACATAGTATAGTTCATACATCATATATTACTTTATAGTCAAAGAATGCTTAAAAAATAATTGCCTGATCAAATAATGAAACATTATATAAATATTATACTTTCAGTGACAAGGAAAGGGCTCAGGTTAGAAAAGCAGATTTAAACTATGTACTCATTTTCATTCATATTTTGGGTGCAGGGTTATGTTTATGCAAAGTTACACAAAACATTGATAACTTTTTTTCTGGGCAATGAATGAGGTTATGTGTGATTCCACAATCATGTTTATATGAATTTAATGAAAGTTAAATGCCCTATCATTATAAGATTTTTAGAAAAAAACTGTTTTCCTGAAAAGTGTATCCCAGTTCACTTTAAGGATGCTATGGAAGTTTCAGCTAAAGGCTCAGGGTCACACCCTGTAGTCATATTCATGCCTCCTACAAGACCCAGGGCAAACTTCATCAGCTAAGAGAATCTCGAAGACCTCTGAGCACCAAACTTGATGGATACTCAAGTCCCCTACATAAAATGCCTTAGCATTTGCTCACAATATAACCACATCTTCTCACACACTTCAAGTCATCTGCAGTTTATTTATAATGCTTAATAATGTAAATACCATGTGAATATTTGTTGTATTGTTTGGGGAAAATGACATGAAAAATAGTATGGCATGCATGCTCAGAAACTATTCTCTTTTCCGTTTGCTCTCGGTTGAATTTATTGATGTGGAACACAAGGCTTTGGAAGGCTGACTGGGCTTGAGTGTGTTTGTAAGCCAGCGGGGTGAGAAAACGTTTGTTGATTATAGGAGTCCAAGAGACTAGGGAAGGATTTTTTTTTTTTTCTGTTATTCCTAAACTATGTAAAGGAGTGCAAACTTCCTGAGAGCTCGGTTGGTGTTTGCTGTGTCCCACATGGTCTTGCTTCAGTGTGAGCTCATGAAACAGCTCTTTGATGTATTGTATTTTTAGCCACATACAATGGAAAGGCAGCAAACTATGGTAGATAGCTATGAAACATCGCCTTCCCTTCCACCTCTAACTATAAAATGCTTGTATCACACACACACACACACACACACACACACACACACACACACACACACACATGTCAAGACTTGTCAGTGGCATTGGAAGAAAATGGAGTCTTATACTATAGGTCCAAGCCTTTCCAGGAGATCATCACCCTTTCCGACAGGATCTTCTATGAGATGACTGCCATAAAAATCTACTGGAGCAGACAAAGCTAACATCAAGTCAATTCAGTCTCTAATTTTTCAGACAAAAAAAAAAAAAAAAAAAAAGCAGCAATTTGCCAAGTGCACCCAACTGGCCCTATTGGTATTTGTCTGTTCTAACATTTGGCAGTGAATATTGGGAGGGGAATGTCAGCAGCCTTAGAGATGGCTGAATTGCAGTTGTTTGAGTTATGGAATTGAAAATCACAACAGAAACTCCTTACTTAACCCAAGTACATGCAGGGATGGTTGGCATCAAGTGTGGGCAAAATAGAGCCAACCTATAAACCTGAACAATGCCTTTTACCCATGACTTTGCTTCTTCAAAGAAACAAACAAAATGAATAAAGTCAACAAGGAGAACCTGTAATGAGGACATACTTCTGCAGTTGTTTGGCAAACATTAGGTATGTCAAGAGAATAGCAAATGAAAAATAATTAGGAACCAATGGATCAAAAGACTTAAACACACATGCTCCAACATGGACTCAAATGTCTCCTTGTAGAACAATTACTGTGTAGGGTGGCATGCATAGGAATATTTAGTACATGCACATAACCTAGGGAAAATGTTACCAAACCTTTCTTGGAGTACTGCCTAACATAAAATTTCTGTATTAATGGACTCTCAGTGGGCATGGCAGAGTAGAGATTTCTCAGCTATTATGTACCAGGGAAGCAGCATATAGAGGTTTGGAACAGAACTAAGGGCAGGATCATTTGATATCCACAGGGTCTAAGGAGAACAGAACATTATTTCCAACAGGGCGACATCACTGCATGACCCACATTTAAACAGCAGCATTCTGTTGAAGTCGGGCCATAAAGGGATGCCTGTGGGAATCTTGAACAGGATGGAAACAGAAGCTAAGAAAGAGATAAATACGTGGTATCTACAGTCAACAAAACACATGTTGTCTTAAGGCTTGTGGTCATGGTGTGGAGTGTGATGCAGGGATCATCTCAAGTGTTAAGCCTTGGGTTCAGACATGCATTGTGCCTCTATCATAGGAATGCTGACGACCAAAGGGAGTTCCTAAAGACATCTGCTATGTTCTGGATCCTTCGGGCATTTGCTACACAGAGCATGACAATCCAATGGCATCCAAGGGTGCAGAATGAGGAGGAGTCATCAGGAAGCACCATCACTGTGTTTATGCTCTGAATCCCTCAATTGATGATGTCCTTTAAGAGATTCCCCTGCAGCCAGTAGTTCAGAAATTTAACTGAAACACAGCCACCTGGAAGCTGTGTATAAGACAGACGTCACCACCCCAAGCCTGTGGTGATCTTGGTGATCCATATTGCCTTCTAGTTCAAGGTGCTACTGATGCTTCCTTTCCTCAAAACAGCTTCCCATCAGGGCCTGGGGAGGGTTTGTGGGTAATGGCAACTCAGCTGTGATTTGTTTTTCTTATACATTTTTTTTTCGCTTGTTTATTTTCGTCTCATCTTCAAACTATTAATTTTCTGTAAGGCAAATAGGAGAAGAGTAAACAGGCAATAACTATATTAATGTTTAATAATTCTTGGGGGTATGACAACTGACAGCTTCTCCTGTCATGCACTTTGTTCTTCAGTCTTATTTGTCTACGGGGAATATGGACTTTGATATTCTGCTCATCTCTCCTCTCTATTGTAACAGTCTCCCTTTCCTCCAAACTCAAATGGCAGAGCTGGTTATAAAAGCCTTTGGTGGTTATGTCAAGCCCCCACCACTCCCCATAGCACAGCAGGCTGCTTTGACACTAGGGCAGCAAGGCAAATTCAAAGTGAATGACTGGCAAAGATTATACATTTCTCCGGAGACTCTGATGCCTTTTTTTGCACAACCAGCTTAATTAAGAATCCTTGGCAATATATTAACCACAAGCTTATGGATCTCAATATGCCAATCAAACATAATGAGATAAATGCAAATGTCAAAGCACAGACTCTTTGCCTAGGAATATCAAAGGCTTAAATCTGTATCCTCAGTCAGTTGTCAGAAGGCAGCGGGAGTAGCCGGGCCTGCTGAGAGCAGGGCTTGCCCAGTGCAATTTAAAAATCTATGACATGACCTCCAGGGTGGCACTATCCCATATTCAGGTGGAATTATAGGGTTAAGGTGAGGCTAGAATGCTTTGGCTTACCACCTTGTATTAACATAGTAGTAGTAGTAGTAGTAGTAGTAGTAGTAGTAGTAGTAGTAGTAATTACAATTCAACAACAACAACAACAGAGAACATCTGTTTCTAGAGAACAGAGATGAAGACTAGAGCTAAAAACAAACTCTTTATTCCAGAACCACCCGTATCTAACATATAACTTTGATTAGCCAATGAATTAGGAAAGTTAATAGTTACTTTATAACAGTGCATATTGGAGAAGCAAGCAATAGGTTTGAATATATCACTTTATCTTCTTACCTATATTGAAATGGATGGTTAGTATTGAGGACTCTCATCTACTATTTAGTGTACAGATAGATTGGAAGTAGGACAGTAGGCACTTTTGACTTGAAGGTCACTGACAGATGGTTGTCATCCTAAATAAATGTTCTTGGGCCTTGGTGTTGGTTACTATTTTTATTCAAGTCATGTATGAAAGTGCAGTTTTTAAATTTGAGTGATGCAATACACTTTGGAAAAGATATCCAATGTCTCCTGTGAATAATTTGAGAACCAAACACATTTTCCTTTATATTGAATGGTTAAGCAACTTTAATAAGCTCCACTTTAAAAGAGATAAATATAAAATTCTTCATCCACAAATTTATTGAGTATATCCAAATTAACCTCCCTTTCGCAGGGTGGGTGACTTGAAAATAGTATATGTAGGAAAAACTGTGATGCTCTGTAAAGTATTGCTATGTGTTAGAAGTATTAACTTCTAATAAAGTTGCTGTGGTCTGCACTCTTTTAAAGGATAACAATAGACAGAGGATGGTAGCCAGCCTACACCCACAGAATAATCCGAAATTCTGGAAAGTACTCTACTGAGGACAGAAATAAAGCAATCAAGGGAAGAAAGGGAACAGCACATAATGTGTCACCAATTAAGCTGCAGCACTTCAGTCTCCACGCAAAACAGCCTAGGGGCGAATGAGTTCTCCTGTAAAGAGTTTGAAGTCTAGCATGGTAAAGATAAACTCCTGTTTGCTATGGTTATGGACATAAATCCATGGACCATAAGTTATAGTGGCTATGTCAGGGTTTGCAAAGGGGGAAACTCTTTCTTTTTGAAAATAAACATTTATCAATATTTTGTAAACACACATATCATTTACAAAAAAAAATTGCAAAGTTTGTAGTGTTAATATTGACATCCCTTCCTTCTCACCTTAACCTCTGCTCCCAGAGGCAAACTGGAGAATATTTCCATTCATTCTTTTGACAATGTCTTATATTTCTAAACATCATACTTGTTGTACTTTAAAAGTGATTACATTAAAAAAAAAAGTGATTACATGATATACTTCTAGAAAACAACAGAATTTGGACCAGTTCCACCCTCTTCTCACATTTAACAATTTTAGGTATGTAGTTGCTTATGATTAAGTCAGTATCTAGGGTGCACTTTCTTTAAATAGATCTTGAGTGAGCCAAATAAGATAATTCTGCTCGTTATTCGCTGGCCTTTTGTTATTTTTCCGAGTTATACTCTGTGAATACATCCCTAAGACTTGGCATCAGAGCTGGAAGACTTCAAGTGCTACAGAAAAATACCCTGAGAAACCTCGCGGCACAGGCTGCTTTTCTACCTCCCACCCACTGCTAGCCCTTTCTCATGAAGCAATATAATAAGTAATATTACATTGCCCAGTTCTTGTGATAACTTTAAGATTAAGTCTATGTCGCCCTTGAACTCCCACAGTTATCCTTCTCCTTCTTCCTGAGCATCATGAGCGAGAGGCCTGAACCACCAGCCAAAGGTACACCCTGAGATTGTTGGCTCTCATCTTGGCACAGTTGTTAACTTCTTTCTTGACTCTTAGAGTACCATATTTATTATTCTGCATCTCTATTTTAATGGAATATTTTTGTACTAGTAGCTTCCCTTTGGAAGATATATAAAAGAAAGTGGTATCAACTGTGATACCCAATTTTCTGCAACTGGGTCAAGATAGCCAAACACAATCAGGAAACCAAAGGCGACTTGGTTTGGAGAGGTTTCAATCCAGGAAGCATACTGTGGTAGAGGGCAACACTGATTATCTCATGGGAGTTAGGAGAGTGAAAGAGTAGGGAGAAGAAAAGAAGGGAGGGAAGGAAGGAGAGAGGGAATGAAGAAGGGAAAGAGGGAGGGAGAGGGGGAATTTGGATCTCAGTGACGTCTTCAAGAACATCTCCAGAGATGCTGAACTTTATCTTACTGTTCCCAATTTCTTAATGTTTAATAGCTCTCCCATAGTGTTCCAGGCTGCTGATCAAGCTTGTGGGCCACTGGAGGATATTCAAGATCCATCTCTTCTTTAAATTTGAGATTCTCTATAATTTTATACAGAAATTTTTCACTCTGTGTTTTGAAGGTTGACCACATTTTAGTATTACCAGTTAATACCAAACGTTGTTCTTAAGGTGGAAAGTGAACTTGACAGTTATTTATTTGTTTTCTTTCTGTGATGTTTTCAATGACTTCTCTTTTGTTCTCAATGTTTTACACGATGTAGTTTTTCCTTATTCACATTGCCGAGACCTTGATAAACTCTTAGCTTTCAGTCTTGACAACGTTTCTTGTGTTCTTTGTTGTTCATTTTTATGTATGTGTATGGATGCACACCTGGTTATCTGTACATGCACCACATGAATGCAAAGACTGTGGAGGCCAGAAGAGGGCATCAGATTCCCCTGAACTAAAGTTCCACACAGTTGTGAGCAGCTCAGTATGGGTACTGTGAACTGACCCTGGGTTCCTCTGCAAGAGCACCAGGTGTTTGTGATTGATGAGCCATTTTTCATTTTCCTAGCCCCGTTTGTTTATGAAAAAGAAATTTGCCTCTCCACTTATCCATTCTGTCTAGAACTCTTTTTATATTGTATCTCTTGAGTTTCTTTTCTTTTCTTTCATAATCTTCATTTTGTTTTATATTCTGGGGAGTTGTCTTGCAGTAAGTCTACTAACCTTTTTATTTTCATTACTGTACTGTTCATGCCCAGGAGTTCTTTGTTATCACCTGAATGGGGGAATACCTATAGCATTGTTTCCTTTTGATTTTTTTCCTACTTTATATCTTTATATATCAAGTGTTCATATTCTCCTCATAATCTCATATTAACTTCAACTCAGTCTTTGGTGTAGATACTTTCTGTTTTGTATCCTTTAGTAGTCTACAATGAGTGTGTAAGAGTAGCTTCTCTGAGAAATGGACCACGAAGCAGGTTTAAAAGGAATTCCCTTGGGATAAACACTTTAGAAAGGCAGTGATAAATTGAATCCTAACGTGCTTGGAACTAGTCCTTCGGTATATGTAGGTTGATCCATTTTGCGTGGGTCTAAGGAAATACACAGACTGGATAACTGATAACGAACAGAGATTTATTATCATTATGGACATGAAGCCCAAGATCAGGGCTGCATCAGGTGAGGTCTGTGCTGTTGTATTCTGACAGGCCACTGCTTAGAGACAACACGAGAGAGAAGCTGAACTTGATTTTATAATAAACTCCATTAATCATCTCTTACAGTTTTTAATCTCTCAATATTGGAGCCCTGGGGATGTAGTTTATAAAACATGAATTTGGGGGTGCACAATTAAACCATAGTAACATGAAAAGACTCTGGATAGGTCTCTCAGAGATATAGCAAAGAGAATGGAGTGCCTCAGCCTACATCTGCACATCATTAGATCCATGTTGTCTCCAGAGATGACACTGGCCTCAAGCAAGCAACTTCCTTTATCTGATGACAACTCTCTGGGAGAGAGCTAGATATAATTCATGAGCCATGAGCCCTTTCAGCAGTGAGGAATATAACCTTGGTGTGGAAGGAAAAACCTAGGTGATAAACTATGGAGCCAAATCTCTGAAGTGCTAGCCTGTGGATGGGCCTAATAGGCAAAATGGGAGACCATGTTGTAAAGTGAACATTTTGGGAAGGGATCATTTAGAAAGGAACTCAAGTCCAGAGCATAAATGTTGATTTTTGGTATGTGAATTTTCAGAGACAAATTGAGGGAGAGATTGGATGGTGGCTTTTATGCTGGAAGTTATTCAATGCCCAGTTACACTTTATTCCTCTGCCCCACATGATACTGTACTCCCTATTCCTACCCTTAACTGTTCCTGTTGTAAGGGTCTTGCCAATCTTGTGTTTTAGCATCTTTATCAGCACCAACATGCTGCTGCTTGGGTGGGAAGGACAGCTTTCTTTGTGGTCAAAGGAGAAAACTTGGTTGCTGTTATTTTCTTACACTTCCTTAATATTTGGGGATTTAAAAAAACATTTTTATTATTTTCTTTATTTACATTTCAAATGCTATCCCATAAGTTCCCCATACCCTCCCCCTGCCGCTGCTCCCCTTCCCACCCACTCCCACTTCTTGGCCCTGGCCTTCCCCTGTGCTGGGTCATATAAAGTTTGCAAGACCAAGGGGCCTCTCTTCCCAGTGATGGCCGATTAGGCCATCTGCTACATAAGCAGCTAGAGCCACAAGCTCAGGGGGTACTGGTTAGTTCATATTGTTGTTCCACCTACAGGATTGCATCCCCCTTCAGCTCTTTGGGTACTATCTCTAGGTCTTTCATTGGGGACCCTGTGCTCCATCCAATAGCTGACTGTGAGCATCCACTTCTGTGTTTGCCAGGCACTGGCATAGCCTCACAAGAGGCCACTATATCAGGGTAATATTGGGGGATTTTTAAAAAATAATTATTTACTTGCTTTAATTACATTCCAAAGATGAAGAAAGAAGATAAATGGATTGATCAATCTTCCATGTTTGGCTTTAAGTTATACCAATTATTTTCTACAAAAGAAAAATGTACTATCTCAAGAAGTGACAAATTCTCAATCACTAGAGGTATTTAGAAAAAAACAGCCACCCTCGGGGAATGCGGGCAGGGTTCCTGCCTCAGTGTAGAATTAGAATTGAGCTTTATAGAATCTGGAACATCTGTGATTCCATAATAGAGAATAAAAGGCTTTGTTATCATAAAAGGAATGCCATACAAATGTCAAAGAAGAGGAGTAATATGGCAGCACACCCTCATTTGATACATAGGTTTGTTTTTTGTGGCCTTTTACTTGGCCTTTTTCTACCACCCGAGGGTTACCACCATTCCCCAAAGAGGATCCTTTGATTTAGTTATACAAAATTTCTAAGAATCTCTTATTTGTGCCTTAAATGATGCTATACATGTGGTGCATACCTAGTGTGTCATCAAGAATTCTGCCATCTTACAGTTACCGATCTGACATCAGACATCCATTCAGAGATGAGGGCATCCATTCAGATATGTCCTTACATAGAACTCCTTGCCTTTGTTTAGTTGTTTCACATTTGTGATTTCTCCATAAGACTAAGTATCTTGAAGAGAAAGAGTGCGTTGCTTGCAATTTTGTGCTTTCAGAAGTGAGTAACAGAGTAAAAGAAAATCACCAACAAAATAGGAATGTTAGTAGATAAGGTATTTGAGAACATCCAAGAATTTACCAAGTGCTACCTAGTTAATGGCTGTTAGTCAGTAATATAAGGTGCATTTAAAACTTTCTTCTGAAATATTATTTTTGAAACACAGACACAAATACTTGGCAATTATTAAGGATTTTCCTTTTGATAATTTGGAAAATAAAAGTATAAATTCTCCTTCTCTGCCTCAAACGCCACTCCTCTGCTACATGCCTTCAGTCTTTTCCAAGGCCGCATCAGTTTTGGAGCTCTTGGGTTGTATCCAGTTCACTTTGTTTACTCCTTCTATGTTACTGTTCCTTTACCTTTTCAAAAACCCAGCTCTCCTCTCCTTCAGTGCATGCCTCAAGTGAATGTTTAAAACCATGGTCCATCATGCTACTGTCTGATGGAAGAATTACCATGCTATTCTTGGTGTAATGTGCCAATGTTTGCCTTTCCTCATGATAAAATCAAATTCATAGTTCTGATGACTTCTCTTTCTTCCCCTCTTAAAGGTGAGCCACGTGAGCAGTAGCATCGGAAGCAGGTACCAAAAGACTGCTAGTATGAAGTTAGCACAGAGTACACAGAAAGAAGAAGTCTCTAACAAATAAACAACAATGGCAAAAATCAATAAAACGAAGTATTCAATAAATCGAGAAGGGGACTAGAAGTCACTCTAGTGAGAAAGATTTTGCTGCCTGCTTAGAGATCACAGACTTTGCTATTGGGCATATTTATTTGAGATTTTTTTTTTTTCTCTCAGGATGAGTTATTTCCTGAGATCTGCTTAAGTTTCTTACCCAATATAGGCTCAAGCTGATCTTCCTCTTTCTGTTGGCTGGAAATATCCAACCACGTCTATAGCCCAGCAGAGAACATAATTTAAGCTCAAACTGTGATTTTATCTATCTAAAAAGGGAAAATGAATGACATATTCCAGTTGAGCATATGTATTCATAAACAGTTAAGCGCACTAAAGGGACCAGTAGTAGCACTAGAATGGTCTAGCATCTGACTCTGATGGTCTTCCCTGGGCTGGTCACATTTGGAAGTGAAATGCCTTTCCTCACACCGACCCCTGCCACCCCCTCCACACACCCTGAAGATCATTTTAATGAGTAGGCCAAATGTTTCCTTTATCACTTATTTTATACAATGCTACACTAATGGTGAATGCTTACGTGGCTTTTTGCCTGGTGCCAGTCAGTGCTTTGCATACATTAACACGTTTAATCCTCATAATAGAACTGTAGGAGGTAGGATGATGCTCAATCCTCATTTATTAAGTGCTCTGAAACAGTGTCCCAGAGAAATTTAGTACCTTGCTCAAGATCACACAAGTGGTAAGTGACAGAGTCAGGTTTTTGGTTAGTCCCAGATGCTGCTCAAACTCTAGACTGCAGTATGGGGAGGATCTGCTCTCTCTTTCCATGTAAAATGGCATCACTTAAGAAACTTACTCAAAGAAGTCCCGGTGTGTGATCCAGAGAAATAGCAACAGAGAAAGGTAACACTGGAAAAGAGAAAGAATAGTTTTCTGAAAATATTTGAAATACATCGTTCAGTTATTAAAAGCTTAGTGGTTCGTTGCTAGATATGTAGTGATAGAAGTTTAGAAACTTGTCTGGTGTTCTACAGGAGACTTAAACCCACATCTACTGGAACCCAGAACTAAGGTGAGAACTACATCCCAGGCCTGATTTCTGTGGACCTTTGGAGAGACTTCTTGAGTAAGCATCACCATAGCTGCAAGGGACTCATCCAGGATACGCATTATAATCAATAGTCATAGAATTTTAACATTAGCTGCTGGTAGCGCCAGACCAGCTTACTATTCACTCAATATTAGAATTTATGGTCATTTGTGGACTTGGTACTTAAGTTTGTTATAATTCAGTTTTTGAAATTGTATTTGAAAATAGGCATTCCAAAGCCTGTCAAGAGCTGTGGTAAGTCCTGTTGATTATTATAAAATTTTCCATACTTCCATGTTGCTTGACTCTAACTCTCTACAGAGCACATTGTTACTACTTCAGAGTATGTTTAGATGGGTATAGGTTGGAAGGATGAATCTCTTGTAGTCACCATTATTATTTACAATAATAGGTCTGGATAGTCACTAAAGAATGTCAATATTTTTACTTTTTAAGGGGAAATCAGTGTGATTGGAAATGAGCACCATAAAATAACATGAGTTATATATAGTATCAAGTCCAATATAAAGGTACACTTGTTTCCAAGGTAGAGAATGTGCACTCTTACACATTTATTATTTCGAAGGTAGAAATGTTAACAGACTTGGAGATTAAATTAGAATCTTCCACAAGGTGTCACTATTTCTCTTTGTTGGAGATGCTTTGCTATCCAATTGCTCCTGAGCCACTTTAAATAAACAGAAATGAAGTAAATAATTTCTCCATTTTTAATGAGGGAGTCAACCAGCATAACAAACAGTCTACAGAGAGACACATTTTGATATTCAACCCAGCCCTCCATGCCAACTTTGATACTGGCTCAGTACAACCTCCTTAGCACAGGGGATGGTTTGTGTGGTATTGATACATATTTATAGAGAAGGATGCAAGTACAGTTCAATGATCTGTTCAGCTCTAAAGAAAACTGTGAGTAAAAGCAATTTCCTTGCTAAAAAGCAAGGATTTTAATTATCGCCTACAAAACGCCACAGCCATCTTATCACACGTCCCTCCGTGCTCAATGCTATTGACCTAAGTAAAGACAATTAAGTCTAAAACCATTAGAAAATGGACTGTGAGGAACTTACAGCGCCCTTCTGTGGCAGCAATCAGATCATAATCTCGAGAGCTTGATTTGATTTTACACAAAGCACAAGCACCGCTTTTCTCTCAAGCTATTGTCTTTCTCATGCCATGGCCATTTTCTATGTCTGTCTTAGTCCATCAAGGGCAGCGTGACAAGATATATCATAGATGGGGTGGTGCAGAAGACAGAAATGTATTTTCTGACTGCTCTCAAGGCTGAGAAGTTTGTGAGCAAGGCTCTCACAGATCTTATGCCCAATAAAGGCTCTCTTTCTGCCTCTTTTCTGATGTCGCCAGATTTTTCACTATATTATTCCACAATGGTCAAGAAAGGTGAAGGATGGGGAAGAATATGAATGGATGAATCTTGTCTCTCTTTGGTTAAGGTCATTCATGAATGGTTAACCTTTAAGACCAAATTATCTTCAAAATTCTCCACAAAATGCCATTCTAACCATTTCATTTGCATTAGGCTTCCTGATGTGAACGCTAAGAGGACAAAAACATTTCGTCTATAGAGCAGTCTAAAATACCTTTACTGTAAGTCCTAGGGGACAGATCAACAGCATAGTGACAAGGAAACTTTCGTATCTTTCAGACAACAGTAGTCTTTCTACTAGACATGTTTGCACCCGTCTGTGTGTGAACTCAATAAAATGCATTTGGTGAAAATGTACCAGTCAGTGAGTGTGATCAGTTTAATTCAGCAAATATTTGTTGAGCTCTGATTTATTTCCATAGTTTTAGTAGGAAATGAAGGTTTGGAAATGTGAAAGAGAAAATGCCAGGTATCATGGAGCATCCTGTCCGATAAGGAAGAAAGACAATCAAAGAAGGGAACTATGCTTCTTGGTCAATGATGGGTGTCTCCCTAGAAGTCACAGAATGGAGACCAAGAGCCTCTGAGCCTAGGAGGCGCTGAAGTTCATGCTCAAGAAGCTGTGGATGTCCACTGGAAAGTAGCTTTTCTCAGCATTGTCTACTTCCCAGGAACCCCTAAGACCACACCTCCAGATTAAGTTTGGAATCACATGATATTATGCTCTGCACTCTAAGTAAGCTATATGTTTATGTCAATAACATTAATTTGACTGTTCCCTCACATAAACAAATTATGGGACAAAATAATGAGCTAAAGTTTCTTTTCTGGTGAGGGTAACCTAAGTAGGTCTTCATGAAAAAGCAGGGCAGGGTTATTGGTCTTATTGTCAGGTCTTTGTCTTCAAGAGATATTTCATTGATTGATCAGCATTTGTACCAAAATAAATAACTAGTTTTCTTCTCAGCAGAGTATTAAGTGCTTCAACCCCCCCCCCCCCAGACAAGGCAATTCTCATTTCCATTTAACATTGCTGATACATGCAGATACACGCTTTCCCTTGCCACTTCGGAGGTTTTAGAAACTGACAGAAAAGAACAGAAGTCTGCAAGTTGGGTTATCAAAGATGAGGACGAGAGAGCAAAATGAAACCAGATGCGCAGCTACTGAATGTTGGCATCATTCTTTGAGTGAGTGATAGAATGTAGCAGTTGCCACTCAGAAAGCTAGGGCAGAAACCGAGTGAACAGCAAGAGAGTAGATTCACGCATGCTTTGCATGAAAAGGTACATTTTAAAGTTTGATGTGATATGATTCAGCTTACAAAAAAAAAAAAAAAAAAAAAAACCCTGTGTAGGTGTTGCTAATGGGAATGCCTTTAAGTTTGCAAAATTAGTTTATAATCTACTTGTAATATGCAAATAAATAAAACCTGTGTCTTTTTTTTTTTTTTTTAATCATTGCTCTTTTTTTGGCTGTTTTTTATTCTGCTATTATATCAAAGAAAGCGACTCTGTCCTACAGCTTTTCTGTAAAGATTCTCGATGAGTACTTTAAAAGTATCTATTTATTTTTCCTTTAGCAATGATAATTTTTAATTATGTCCCCAGGAGACAGAGCAGTTAACTGAGGCCTGGAGCTTTACACTCTGTGAACCCATGGGTACTCAGGGAATTATGTGAGATCACAATACAGATAAACGTGTGTTATTTTTCATGTTAATGCTTATTTTCAAACACCTTCCCTCAAATGCTCCTAGCACTCCATAAATCCTAAATTACCTCCTCCTGGGCTTCTTTTCTTTACGTGTCACCCTTGGAGAGTCACACTCCCTAAGGTCAGTGACTGACACTGGAGTTCAATTTGTCTTTTAGAGGGTAGTGAGCCCCATGCCATGTGGCCTCGTAGGTGTGAGCCTCATTAACAATGGCTGCTGATTGTTTCCCTGGTTAGATTCCCCTTAACATCACATGTTGTGATCATGGAGTAGAACCGGTACACACAGAGAGCAAAATGCATAGACCTACTTCATTTTTAAAATGTAACAATACCACCTCACTTGAAAGACATACATGTTCTCAAAACCAGGTCACAGGCTGCAGGGCAGATGTGGGAAAACATATCCGGAACGAAGCCTGGTTTTGCTCCTGGCGTCCACTAGTCCAATACCAGAGGACAATTTGGTTTGCCTTTGAATGGTTTTTTAACATTCCATTATTTCGAGTGGAACTCAAATTGATTTCTCTAGTTTAGGGAATCCCTGCAAGTGTCTACCCTGTCTGCTTCCTTGACATGCACTGGACTCTGAATGGATAATTCATTTCCTGACTTAACCTTGCTCCATACTTTGCAAACATTTGGAACCATGACCCTGTGCTTATCCACTCACTAATCTCACCCTGACTGGATTTACTTTTAGTTTCCATCGTGCTGGTGTACATGTATGTGTACGCATGCGGGCTTGTTGTTTTAGTACAGGCGTGCTCGTGCCATGGCAGTAGAAGTCAGTGGATAATCGCCAGTGTGGGTCCTTGTCTCCTGCCTCATTTGAAACCGGACCTTCTGATGTTTCTTTCTCTGTGGCTGGATCCCTTCCTACCCCTCCTAGTCTAAATCCTTCCCTCACTATGAATCGGAGAATTTTACAGAAAGTATCGCTGAGCCAGTGTGGTTAGTTCTGCTTTGGGCCCCGGGCTTGCCTTTGGCACATGGGACAAAGGTAACAGCTCAAAGAGTGACTTCTGATAAAGATGTTTTAGAAGCATCCTCAGACTTTTATTTTTAATTTAATTTAATTTAATTTAATTTTTTTTTTTTAGTTTAGTTTAGCTATTCAGACTCACAGAACAAATAAATGTCTGTCATCTGGTGATCTCTGTTGTTTTTACATACTTCTGTCCTCCCTTTTGCCCTTTTCTGACCCCTTGGTCCTGGATCTTTGTCCTAGCTGATGCCTCTCAGGTCTGCAATGTGGATGTATTCTTGCCATCAGTGTGGAGGTGGCCTGCTCTCGTCCTCAAAGGGTTCAGCTATTGTGTCCCGAATCCCACACATTCATCTTTTTTGACTTATTCATTCATTTTTGTCTCAGATAATGTCATGAAAATGAACTGAAATTTCAGAGACAGTTCTTCTTTGTAAATACATTCTACTATTTCTACTGATGAAGGACTAGACTGGATTGTAAGTTCCAGTTTAGATGCACTTCCTCTCCCAAGGCAGAGAGTACTGATCATGTGTTTCTAGCAATAGAATTAACCGCTGTTATCGATCAATCATGTTTGTTTATAGGGCATTTTTTATTTCCTTGGAACTTTTAGTTACTTACCTGGTAAAACTTCAGAGTACCATGGTAAGATACTGTTTTCCTCACTGAACATGTGATGGTAAGTCCTTTCAGTTGGCAGAACAGTATACACCCATTTATTCTGAGAAATTGCCATGTACAAATGATTTCATGAGATTGATGGTTAGTTTTGTCAATGCAACACAAACTAGCATCAGCTGGGAAGAACGAACCTCAAATGAGGAATCACCTCCAACAGATTGGCTTATGGCCATGTCTATGGAGTATTTTCTTGATTGGTAATTTTTGGGGGAATGTCCATCCCAGTGTGGATGGTGCCACTCCTGGATAGTTGAGATGCTGGTGTGACTAAGCCAGTAAGCAGTGTTCCACCATGGTCTGTCTCTGCTTCCTGGCCTGCTTCCGGTCCTTCCCTAGATTCCTTTGATGACTGGCTGTAACTTGTAAGCTAAAATAAATTAATTCTTGACAAGCTGTTGTTTTTATTTTTGTGGATGCTTTATTATAGCAACATAAACTAGGATAATGAAGAATTACATCTAAAGACTAAGGGTGAAGAGTCTAGTACCGAAACATTCAGTTTAGGCAATGTAAACATCTTTCTCTGTGCCTCAGTTTTCTTATCAAAAAATTGGGATAATAATGTGACCTGCTTTGTAGCAGTCTTCTGGGTTAACTAGGAGGGTTTAGAATAATGACAGTCATCTGTGTTTACTTCAGACTTGAATTTGAAACAAATGGCTCATGCCTTGTATTCAAGATGTTATATAGTCCACCAGTGAAAAATCAAAGAGAAATATAATACATAAAAGAGAATCTGGTTAAAGGAAATGAGACAACTTAGTGTTTAATTTTTAGGGCTTTGTTGAAAAGCACAATAGACAAGGACTTTGTTACACACACACACACACACACACACACACACACACACACCACACACTCACAATATTCACCAAGTGGAGGGTATTTCATCCTCCTTATCCAGGTCTTTTGGGGAAGTTGCTTCATGGAGACAAGTGAAGAAACAGGAAGGTCCCAATTCTCTTACCTGAAACCACATTCACCATCTGGCCTTCTTCCTTACTGTCATCTTAGCTGGAGTGAAACGCATCTGGGCCGGGCCTTCTCATGAACACTCCAGAGTCCCTCCCCCTCCCTCCTCTCTCACCTTAGTCAAAGGGAACCCTCATTCTCTGTATGTATTTTTTACACAATTTTTAGCCATACCTAAAACAAAATAATAATAATATAAAACTACCATTTAGGACTGCTTCTTAGATGTGTGACTCCCTCTGGAGGCCAGCATACCATAAAACAATGAATAGGTTAGATCTATTTAAACAGAGTTCTTCATTTATGAAAAGATGTAGTATTGATAATATCCTCCATTTAATAAGTCATCCAAGCATAATTCAGCCAAAAGATCCAGGTATAAATTACCAGCTATATTCATCTTGCTTGACTTTTTCATAACACCAAAAAGGAACAGGCCCAACTGTATAAAAATGTCATTGCTGAAATCCACATGCAAGGCTGCTTCTGCCAGAGACCAGGTACCTGCTCCTTGAGATATGGCACATGCCTGAATCCTGCCTGAGAGCTAGCAAGTGGCAGTCAGGCCATGTTTAGCTGTGAGTAAACAGTGACTATGCAGGACACTGACAGAGGAAATGATCTGTCAACTGTGTCTCCTTTGTCAGTTCACACTTCTCTAGTGTCTTGGCTCTCTGTAGTTCTTCCTAGTCTGTGTTGCTGTGATTTCTATCAAGGACAGCAACGTCTGTCCTGTCTTGGAAGGAACCCGATATATAATATATATATATATATATATATATATATATATATATATATATATACACATATATGTGAAGATACCGGTGTCTACCTGTAAACACATAGATGATCTGAGAATACTGAAAGCTCCAGACAGCAAGGGATCTAAGTAAAGGAAATGCTTTGGTTACCTTATAAAATGGAGGTGTTAGTTATGATGGTGTGATATAGAACCGAGTGAAGAAAAACCATACAAATTCAACCCAATGTATGCCGGCTCCCCATTCTTTGTAGAATTATTCTCTTTAAAACTGTATTGGACCCATCTTTGATTTTCTTTTCTCAAAATTCTAGCTTGATCTTTCTGGTGTATTTGACATGAATAATCAAATTCTACCTCAAACCGCTTCTTCCTTGATTTCTGAGACACTGTATATTTGGAAACCTTTTTCAGTCTTCTATTTTTCTGAAGTTTCCCTTTCTGTTATGTGTCAGCTCTTTTGTGAGTGGGAAGTCTTACTGTAGATAGAGATGCTTGGGAATTTGTTTTCCCCTTTTCTTTCCCACTCACTATATTTTCTCAACATATGGACAGTGAATACCTTTCCCAAGCACTCAGCAACACCTTGTATGAGGAATGTAAGAGGTCATGTCTCTGCTACTTTTTGACTTTTACTCTTTTAGGCCCCATGCAGTTAAGGACTGAGGGGTGCTAGCTACTTTACCAAGTACCTCAGGAAGACAGAGTAGCAGGAGAGAAAACTAATCAGAAGGTAACCCGCTGACTTTTTTCTTTTTTTTTCTTTTTTTTTTTTTTTTTGTCCCCAGAAGTGATCCTTCTTGGATGTGGGAGTAGAATCAAAGACGACGCTAAACCATTCTGTTAAACTTGGTATATCGTTTTTATTAAGGTGACGCATACCTGAGGGAGTTGTTGGCTGCCTTAATGTTTGTGAGCCATGGGGGCAGTGGTCAGAGGAGAGAAGTTATTCACCCCTAGTTACTCATCCTAGTGATCTCCAGGATGCAGGAGATCAACAAGACACGCTATAGCCCCTTGTTCTCTATTCTCTGACAGTGACCTAATTCTTCCAATTAAGACTGACTTCTATTAGTTTAATGGAGTGCTATCAAATTTTAGACCTGGCAGTAGGTGAGCCCATTCCTTAGGTTCATAAGACTCTCTCCATAATGGCTGGGCAGTCAGCTTTCGACACATGAGTCTTTGTTGGGTAGACACCACATATGAATTATAACAAATCATATAAACTGTTGTAAGGTCGAATCTGATAATATCATAATATCTGTAAGCCACTTCTCATAGTTTGTAAAAAAAAAAAAAAAAAAAGTAAGTCTGTTCATTCTGTTGATAGGAGCTGATATGAAGTTTATGTCCCTGACATGACACGTTGAGAATGCATTTAAAATAGAACTTGTATTGTTTTCCTAGAACTGGCATCTTTACTCTAGCAATACTCAAGTCAGATGTACCACTTCCTTCATTGTGGTACCTGGAATCTCAGTGCATGTGGTTTTCTGTCCATATGGCTTGCTTTAATAGCCATCCTTTCTCATCAACCCTTTCCCAAGCCCATTCGAGCATCACTCGGAATTATTCCACAATTTTAGGCACATATATCCCTCAAGCATGCCAGGTTTGTCTTCCAGCTATTTAGTTTTTCAGCTCTCAACCTCAACTTAATTATCTAAAGCATAAAAATGTTTCATTAGACAGTCTCTGTGGGCTGTTTTCAGTTCTGAAGTTTTATGGTTTTACCTGTTTTATGATTCATATTATTACTTTTCCCAAAAGTCTTAATGTCCATCTGTTGCTACAGAAGAAACCCCACTCTAAACTCTCCAGCTTTGAAGATTCCTTCTGATGCGATAATACCCAGCAGATCCTCTGTGTCTGCAGTCCAGCCTCTGTAGTCCCTGTTACTGTGCCTGCCAGCAACTCTTGTCACAGGCTCTGCTCACCCACTCATAGCACCCACCTTCACTTTTATTCAACATCTTTCTCTCCCTCCTCCTTGCTCCCCATTCTTTAGCAATTAAAAGAGGAAGACTTTAATAAGGAAGGACAATATGGGATGATGAAATTCTAAACCATGTTGATCAAGTTCTTTTCCTACAGTGTCTGAGATTTGTCTGCTTGATTTCCTAACAAACTCTCTTTACCAAAGGCTATAGCTTCTGGCAGACTTATTTTGTATCCTCCAATCAAAACAGCCTCCTGGAGAATCCTGGCTTAGCTAGATTGGTTTGTAAGTCAGTCCTGGCTTTGGACAAATTGTCAAGTACAATAGAATGAGTAGGCCCATTCAATGTGCTTTCTGATTGGTGGTAGGTAGTAGAATTTGTGACCTTAATTATGCCCTTAAAAATGCATTAGTAGATCTAGTAAAACATACTGTATTAACCAAAACAATTCATTTAACTACCCTCTGAGTTATACTGATTAAACTGTATGTGAATATATAGAAATATACATATTCATTCATGGTATGGCTTTTATCTACCCAAGGTCAAAAGCCCAGCTCCTAGGAATTAGGGGAGAAACTTCTAGGGATGCTCCTCTCACTTGTAGCTGAGTGTTTGCTGACTGCCACTGCCCAGCATATGGCTTATGAGTCAGTAGAGCCCTGAAGTAGATCCTGGCAATTGAATGTGTGCAGAAGCACACTGCTTACGAGGCATAAGGAGAGCAACAGCAGTACCTTCTCCATCATTCTGCTTTCTCTCAGTTGTAAGAAATGATGATGGACATCTGGGTTCTGAGAAGCTTTAGTATGAAAGCATGGCTTGTTCTGAGCCATCACGTGTCACAATGTGGTCCAAGAATGGAGTCATGTGAGGAGAATTCAATGTGTTTGTGAGAAAACTCCCAGAAAATAAAGCAAGAGTCTTGTGACTTCCATTTCTTCTAAACATGGAGTTGTTCTTGGAATGTGTGTTCCTTGCCCCTCCCAGGTATATGGTATAGGAAGGAGTTAACTTCTGATTATTTATTCTAATTGGCTATTGTTATTTGTTCGTATGTCTCTATGAATAAAGAAGTGATTGTTTGCCACGTGCAGCTTGTCCATTGCCAGGTGTGGCCTTATGATTTGACACTTTACCCCTCTTAATCCTCAGAGTATAAATTGCCTGATGCCCTGAATAAAGTTGGCTATTGCACAAGACTTTAGTCTGCCTCATTTATTGGCTCCATTCTCCCAGAGCCTAGTGCCTCCATTTTTGTGGCTCTTGCCACAGCCTCCAGAACACAGACAGTTAAACCCATGGTTAAACATTCTTATAAAAGTCTCATTTACTTGTTGGGCAAGAAAAAAAAAAAACTCCTGCTTTTACTGTTAAACCATTGAAACTTGGGAACTTGTCTTTTGAAGCCACATGTGTTATCCTAATGAATTGGCAGGTTTAATCAACAAATATCTATGGAGCATCTATTATATGCCAGTAGCTCTTCTAGTATTTGGGATACTACATACTACATTGAAAAAATAAAACAAAATGTCCTTCTTCTTAGAATGTTTCATTATGAACAAGAGTCAGTGCCATATAATATAATGCTTTGGATTTATATTGATACATAAGAACTTACTACATTTCTGGGATCAAGGTACAATCACTGAGTTTTTCCATCATTCCTATGGTTTCAGAGTCAGAATATGGGAAATGTGGCTGGGTCTTCTGCTCATGGCTCCAGCCCAGGTATTATCATTAAAGGCTGAGTGTTCTTTTCTAAGCTCATTTGTTGTTCCAGAATTCAATATCTCAAAGGAACAGAGAGGCTACAGCTTTCTTCCTTAAGGTCTAGAGGAGTTTTTGACCTCTACAACCTTTTGTATGGGCTCAACTAAAATGTGCTTTTGATTTTTGCTCTGGTGCACTGCCAGGGAGAAGGTGGCCTGCAGAAGAAACACAGCTTCTGGGAAAGATCCCATTTCTGGCTCCAGTAATCCAGTGCCTTTCCTGCTGAGGAGGGGTGTCTGCCCAGGAGCAGTCTCCAGGCCTGAACCAGTACAAGGGACATCTTTGCTCCCTGTGCACTGGGTACACTGCCAGGGAGAGGACAGCCTGCAGAAGCTACACAGCTGCTGGGAAATATCCCATTTCTGGCTCCAGTCATCCTGCACCTTTCCTGTCCGAGGAGGGGTGTCCGCCCAGGAGGAGTCTCAAGGCCTGAGCTGGCAGGAGAGCCTTCTTTGCTCCAGTTCGCTTAGGCTCCAGTCTGCACTGGTGAGAGTGTGGACCACAGAAGCTACACAGCTTCAGGACAGACAGAAGCAACCTAACTTCTGGGATAGACCCTGTTTTGGGTTCCAGAAATGTGGGCACCTTCCTCACTAGAGGAAAGGTGGCCAGCTGTAAGGGCTCTGTCTGCCAGAGTAGGTGAGAGAGTCATATTGTGTCCAGGGTCCCT
>NC_034611.1:23260643-23270724 GCF_900095145.1 Mus pahari | reverse complement strand
TTGGGTTACCTCACTAAGGATAATATCCTCCAGATACATCCATTTGCCCTAGAATTTGAAGTAGATTCCCACAGTCAGACATACAGGGTATCATGTGTTCCCTTGATCTTGATAAAGTTTTGTTACTTTTACTGTGTGTTTTTTTTCTTTAATGATGTATATAGCACAGGGCAGTTTTTGAATGAAAATACTAGCTTAGCAGAAATGTTTATGTCTAGTCTAAACCTCCTCGACTACATTGGACATTTTAATGCTTATCACTCTACTTGTCGGGAAATACTGCACACAGATAGTTCATACTAAAGGAGCCTTCAGTAGCATTGTCTCTACAAAGTATCAGTGCTCCATAGGAATCCAGCTGTAGAGAGCCAAACAAGCAAAGAACCTTGACTGAAAATCAATCAAGGACTTGAGAGCCCTCTGAGAGTTAGAGTCAGGGAAAGCCATTTCCTTTCTCTAGGCTCAGAGAATTGGGGTCTAGACGACAAGAGAAGAGCTATAAGCACAAAACACTCATTGCCTCTTTGCCAGGAGGCAAGCTGGTCTCAGAATTGAGAGCTGGGGTAAAGGTTGATTTCTACTCCAGACAATCCTGTGCTATCGTAAAGACAAAGAGGTGTCAGGAGATGACTGACACGTGGCTTGGGCTTGGAGAATTGAAAAGCAGATACAAACCCTTCACATTTTCTCTTCGAGTTTTTGTTCACTTTTCCTTCTTTATCTAAAGCCTCCTTAAATCATTCAAAAATGTATGTAATTGTGCTTCACAGAGCTGAAGAGCGGCTTCTCCTCTGCTTGTGAACTGCAGGAGCGATCCCAGCCTGAGATGTGGGTGAAATGCAGCTCTATCAGAACTGGGGGACATAACCCACAACACAGGTGTAAAATTGAATTCCAAGGTACTGATTGAAGGCACTCTAGCCAGTCTGAGCATGGCAAACGTGGCTCTGGCAGGCCTTGCCCTTCTCCCCATTTCCTCTGCCTTTCGAAAAACCATCAGATTATATTCCTAAAGCTAGCCATCAAGATCTATTCCCTTATTTGGCCACTTCCTCCTCCTAGAGGCACAACCAAGGTCCAGTGACCAAAGTATCAAAGCCCAGCAATCAAAATTCCCCTCTGGCTTGCCTAATTAACATACCTAACGAAAATTACACACCTCATCCTAACACAGGGGTTTCCTCCTTTAACTTTTATAAAATACCATTTTCCTATGGGCCACATCTGTCTCCTCTCTATCCAGAGTTAATCCTGTCCCCACTCTGGGACAAATAATCCTACCCCCCCTCCTTTGTTCTTTCCTCCTTCCCCTTCACCCTCTATCTCATGTCTTCATAATTCCTTACCTCTTTCTCCTTTAATCAAATAAATCTCCTTTGTGCTAAGAACTTGGTCTTGGGGGTCCTGAGCCAATATTGATCCTTACACTGATGAAGACCAAAAAAGAGGTTGATATTGATAATACATAGCAAATGGTCTCTATTGTCCTCCCTGCTCAGATGGGAAGGGGTCCTGGGACTCAGAAACCCCGGAACTACACAGTTCTGAGGTAGGACAGTGTCCCAAGGGAAGGGCATCCTGAGACAAGAGAGCTCAGGAGCCTTACTTTTATCTCTGAGAGGAAATCTCTTCAGCAGAGGATAGGGGCGGGAATCCCTACCTGAGCTAAGGAGCTCAGGAGCCTCAGTCTTGTTCCTTCTCTTCCCTTCTTCCCTCCTCTTCACTGCTTCTTGGCTTCTTCTGATGAGAGACTTACACCAGGCAGTAAATGTATAAAATATATTTATTGGAGGGTCCAGGGTGTGAAGGGTTGAATCCAGGAGAGAGCAGACAGCAGGGAATTGGAAAAAGCTCAGTGTTTATATAGGGGTTCTTGTTGGGTGGAGCTTTCTAGGGTAGAGATTTCCAGGATGAGGATTGGTGGGATTTCAAGTCCTGAGCTTGGGGGAACTCAGGGATTGGTGAGTTTTCCTGTTCAGGGATTGGTGGGTTTCTGTAGGAAGTTCAGGGATTGGTGGTTTTTCCTATTCAGGGATTGGTGGCTTTTGTTCAGATTTTTCACCTTAAATTGCATAATTTAGGGAGCGTCCTGTTGAGGAATCGATGACTTCTGTGACAGATACAGAAGCTGGAAACCTTTATGACAGTTAGGTCTAGGAGAGGAGCCGAGCAGCTGGAACTCCGCAGGTGGGGGCTGGTCCACTTTCCTGCCTTGAGACTTTACAAACTTTACAAAGTATACGAAGTTTACTTTACAAAGTCTACTGCAGGGGCAAATAGGCAACAGTCTCAGTATCCCACTAAGAAACTTGGGGGAAGGAAACCTATTAAGACACTGTTTGACTTAATAAGTCAAACAGGAAGAATGCCTGCTCCAAAAATATGCTAAAAGTCACAAGTGGAAAAGCTACTTTTCTTTCTTCAATGTCCAAATGTTACACTAGAGCTTTTCTTTTTCAACTTTTACTATCCTTCATCCAGTTCCTGACAATGAATGTGTTCAGTTTCTCACCTGTATGAAGAAACATTTACCGCCTTATTTTCTTGGTGAAGGCCTCAGTTGCCATTGAGAAGATGGGAGGATGGGAGTAGAAACAGCATGTTGGAGCCCAGAAGGATAACTTAAATCCAAATATGTGTTATTTTTATAAATTAATTTCTCAACTTATTTTTAATATGTTTTAATAAATAGAAGTAAAAAATGTATCACTATTTTAAGGTGACTACAGATATGATATATTCCAAATCAGCTATTGAAAAACTATACTAATTTAAATGACTTCTGAAGTATTTAAAATTATGTATACTTAGGCAAAAGCCATTTTTTTATGCCACCTTTCTGTTCACCTCCACATGATTCTCTGTTGTAGGTGGGACATCTCCGTTCTGAAATCTGACCTCCTATGAAGAATAACAACCAGAACAAAGGTCCACCACACCCTGCATAAAGTCACTTTCAGGCTGGGCATGTAAAGTGTGCCTTCCGAGAGACATCACACTTTCATTCTGTGTACATGAATATCCCAAAATGCAGAAAGAAAATATAATCTGAAATACGACTCATTTGAGTCTTTTTTTTTTTTTTTCATAGGAGATAGTCAATGTGAACCTCACACCAAGGACTCAGAAGCTGACAGAACCATCTGTGACCTTCTGGGCAAAGATCAGGAGGAACCTAGTAAAAGCTGTCATGCTAGATGAGAAATCTGGGCAAAATGCTTCTGAGGAGCGTGGATGGATGCTTAGAAGGACAGCGGTGTTATCTGGCTAGTTGTAAACGTCACAGAAGGAACTCTTCATGAGATGGGATGTGGGAAGTCTGAGTTCTGAACCCTCCTACAGCATTTAAGAGTCTTGGAATTTGGCAACCTGTCTAGTCTACACATTGGGTCACACTGGAGTAGGCTTATTTGTTTAGTTCTTAATGTGATTGCCATATTTGCTTGGCACTCTCTACTTCATGAGCATTGTTTAAACGTTTGAAAACATCCAATTTTTTTTTTTAAAAAAAGTTTCTCTTGGATGATCAGATGTAAACACACGAAGATAAAATCTGCCTACACATCATTAATGTTCTGCAGCAAAAGAATCAAATGTGCAGGTGCCTTATTCAACTTGACGGTAAACATTCCCAACAGTATGCTTTTAGGGCAGCCCTGAGTTACTGCAGATATGCTGAATAGAGCGGTCCTGGCCTCCAGACAGTGCATTATTCTCCAGTGGAACAGAGAACAATGAAGTCGGGTTGCTACAATTTAAATTTCCCTTCCATCTTCCATGGTTTACAGTGACTGTTCCTCTTTTTCATTTAATTTTACTTTGGGAAGATAAAAGCCGTAGCAGAATCTCATTTATACTAGGAAATCAAGCAGCTAGCCCATGATAACATAGCTAGTTCAGATCAGATGAGAACCAGTTTACAAGCAAGGTAAGATGCGAATCCAAGTCTTTCCAAGATTCTTCTTCCTTCAGCAGCAGATGCGGGCTTTTAACCTCAGGGTAAAAGTGTCAGAGTGTTTAATTTAATGCTCTCATACCTCAGTGGAAACTGACTGAATTTCAATTCTTATCAACCACAGAGGAAGAATTATGCTATAACTAGGATACAGCAGAAGACAGCTTACTATTGCTTAGCTCGATACCCTTCTCTGTACCTTTAAGGAACAGGAACATGCTGAATGGGGGCTTTTCTGCTCAAAGAGTTTCCCCGTGTCCTTTCCTGAATCAATTCATCACATGCAGCCCACCAGCCATCTTAAGCTGAGCTTGTGTCTGTAAAGCTAGAAGCTTCTTTTAGACCATTTCTTTTCATGATCGATGAAGTATTTCTTCCCCCCTCAGCAGACAGTCTCCTGCCCCAAGCATGATCAGACCTGTCCCTATAAGCAAGGAGTTAGGGTCTAGAGGGCCAGGTGTCTCTTGGCAGGGACAACACAGATCACCTTTTCTCTACTTCTGTTGTTGGATTCTTTTTGATGAACTAAAGTTTAAACTTCTCTCCAGATATTAATGTCTTTCTAACAAATGTTAGGTCTGTTGTTTAGCACCAAGTGTACAGAATAAGTCATAGAGATTTTTGTCTGGATGTTAATTGGCTGCTTTGGTAATATGTCTGTATCATATAGACATTAACATTATCTACCAGATGCTAACATGGCTGTTGATAAAAGAAAACCACAAATAAACTAGTTATATGATGCTGTAGCCATAGCTTTATTTTTCCTAATGAGGTTATATATATTTTCTAAAGCCAATAAAATTTATTTTGTGCTTCATAATTACTTCCTTATGGATGTTTCCTTCAGATAAGTTCTTAATCCTCATTTTTGAGGCAACAAATCTAAATATTAAGTTCATGTTAAAGATTTTGACCTAAAATTCTCACTTTTCTATTAAATTATGTCATAGTGACCAGAGCCAATTAAGAAATTATTAATATGTAAATTAATTTTATGTGCATATTTTGTATATGTCTGATCAATAAATTAATACTAGAATGTGGCTGTTTTTTCTGTCAGTAAAATAATAAATTATTTAAAATCAAGAAAATATTAGATATTTCCTTAGCTATCCCTTTAACATAAACATAATCAAAGATGAATCACTAGGAATGAAGTTAGCACATGGTACAGCAAATGTTCCAAGGGATACCTTGCTCTGTTGGTTGAAGGAAAAGTAACTTTTATTAGGCAGTCCTGAGAAATACGTAATGGAATACAAGCAGTAACCTGCACGCTCTGTAATTGCTTTAGATGTTCCAAGGAATGAAAGATTGATAGAGGCTCCGTTAGAGGGGGTGTGTTCCAGCTGAGCCTTAAAGCAAAGGTCAAGTTTGAATTGATAGAGGTGAGAAAAGAAGACATTGCAGATGAGAAGGGCAGCGTGAGGGAAATCCCAAGGGTGCCAGCAGCAGGGTAAGCATTTTCATGTTTGTGAGAATAGGGTAATCCCAGGTGCTCTCATCTAAAGGACTCAGGCATAGCTCTCAAAAAATGTCCATGTCCTTCTGATTTTGGAGCTCTTGTTCTTGTTAGAGTATTAATGGTAGTAATGTTCATTAGAAAATATTGCATGTCAATGATATGTCACTGAACTCTTGTCATGATGCCCAGCTAATCAGCACTTACAGTCTTCAATATTAACACGTGAGTAAACGGTGTTCATAAAAGTAGCGCTCCACTACTTGCCACTTAAACAGTAGTCTATACGTAACATGATGAAGAGAGAAGATCTTTGGCATACTGAGGTTTCTCGGCCAGATTTAGGGAATGAGGGCAAGAGGAACTGTGCAAGCAAAATGATGTAGGCTATTCTTCCTTTTGGATATTCTAAAAGTTCTCTGGGTTTCTTGAGGCAAAGCTCTTCTTTTGTATTTAAATGACCAAGTAGCAAGTGAGGTTGCCTGGAGATTGATGCTGGAAACACAGGCACAACAAGGCGTTTTTGTTTGTCAGCAACAAAACACTATAGGTATTCGAAAACTTATATTCAAGGCAAAAACAAATCAAGTAAAAACTTATCCATCAGGAGAACTGAGAAAAATGGGTTTATAAAAATTTGCACTATAGATAAGTACGGTGGATCAAAAAAGAATTTGGTGTTTCACGAAGTAATCTTTTAAGTTTTAAAAGTTTTATATACAGCGGTGTTATGATTACATATGTTAGTAATTTATAAACAATGGGTGTATGTAGAATAACTATAAGAAATCAGTTGCAGTCTGCAAAGTTGAATCAGCCCCACATAGAAGCTTATTGTGCTCAGACTTGACATATCAGGACTTTGGAGAGGGGGGCTCGGGGAAAACTTCCCTCTAGTCACTCTACTAGATGCTTATACTTTTGATGAGCATGACAGCTCAGGATGCGGCTAAATGTGTTTTAAAGACTACATAAATTTAATCTGAAAACCAATGTTGGAAAAGTAATATATAGGGAGAATGTATTTTGAATTACAGACATCTAAAAATTTTGCTTTCCTGCGTAGGACCATAGGAACTGTGGTTGGGCAAGAATTTGCAGTGGAGAACATATGAAATAATAAAGGAGACAAGGGGAGGAAGCAGAGGTGATGGAAGGGAAAAGCCAGTAAAGCCCAGAACGTGTGGTCAGAGAAGATGAAAGGGTCATAGGTTGAGGTTCTCTTGCCTCCTCCTAAATTCTTAGCATATCCTGCTGAGGATAGCAGGGCAGAAAATCCTCCACTTTATGGTGCAAGCACAGAAGCACTTCCCAGATGGCTTAAATTAATGGGCATTTTGTTTGTTAAAACACCAAATGTCTAAAAGCAAATTGGAGTCATTTGGGTCAGAACACCCTGCTTTAAATCCCTTTCCATTGGCAGGAATCCAGTTTGGATACTTTTTGTGCCACTTTTGTAATGAAGAAATTTGTGTAAACTTCCAGGGATTATGTTCCCTGCAAATACACCAAGAAGTCCATTTTAGACTTCAGTGCATTGCAATGAGAATTTCTCGTGGATTTTTTTTTTTTTTTTTTTGTACTATGAAGTTTCATAATGCTGGAGTAATGATGTTGTCATAGAAGTATTTATTGTTAAACTAAATTAAAACATTTAGTCAATTTCTGTTGAGTATTACCTACTAAATGATTAGAAAACATTCAGTTTGTATATTGTCGTTAACATATAGTAGATCTGGTTTTAGTGATGTATTTTAATTTAAATGATTACATTGAGAATCTGCTTAGATTGCATTCACTTGCTGAATTTTCATTATTCCAGCCTTAATGGCATGTGGTGACAAATAAGCCATGTATACCAAAACAGCTTGAGGAACAAGCCTAAGCACTCAGGAAAAAGAAAACTTCAGAGATATTGTTATGTCACAACATGGTCTGATGAAGGCTGAAGATGCAGTACAAGTACTGTGTAAAACCCACAACATCCCCTACCTGTGCATATTTTCATAAAATGACCAGCACAGAAATCTGCTGTCCATCACTGAAGGAATTTGAAGGCACTGGTGCAGTGAATAATTATTAATAAGACTGAATCAATTCTCTGACTTCAAGATAAATAAAATAAAGAAAATAAATGTGATATATGCTCAGCCTAGTGAGTGGCACTATTAGAAAGTGTGGCCCTGTTGGAGTAGGTGTGGCCTTGTGGAGTAGGTGTGGTCTTGTCAGAGTGGGTGTGTCACTGTGGGTGTGGGCTTTAAGACCCTTATCCTAAGTGCCTGGAAACCAGTATTCTGCTAGCGGCCTCCAGATGAACATGTAGCACTCTCAGCTTCTCCCGCACCATGCCTGCCTGGATGCCACCATGTTCCTGTAGCGGGAAATATGGGAAAAATAGGACTGGCATGTTCCTGCTCTTGTGCCAGCAACTCTCAGCCCCTATGGCCTGGCTGGCCACACACTGGCGGGTAATGGCTGACCCGTTTTAAATCGTGGAGACTCTGACTCAGAACTCCAAGATCTCTCACCCAGCTTGCTAGGTTCTCACGGGCAGGTTGCTACCACACCAACTCCATGCTTCCAATCCCCCACAGCCTTTTTGGTGCATATCTGGTAAACCCACGCTTTGCCGCCATACCTTTCTCTCTTAAACTCAGAAGAGCCACGTGAAGGAAAACACAACACAAACTAAGTTCAGAACCAATGGGAACTCAATCTCTGCGTGCAACAACTAAAACCTAATCTTGTAAGCCTTTCAAGTGGATGCTCACAGTCAGCTATCAGATAGAACACAGGGCTCCCAATGGAGGAGCTAGAGAAAGTACCTAAGGAGGTGAAGGGGTCTGCAACCCTATAGGTGGAACAGCAATATGAACTAACCAGTACCCCCAGAGCTCGTGTCTCTAGCTGCATATGTAGCAGAAGATCACTGGGAAGTGAGGCCCCTTGCTCTTGCAAACTTTATATGCCCCAGTACAGGGGAACACCAGGGCCAAGAAATGGGAGTGCATGGGTAGGGGAGCAGAGTGCAAGGAGGATATAGGGGACTTTTGGGATAGCATTTGAAATGTAAATGAAGAAAATACCTAATAAAAAATTGGAAAAAGTTAAAAAAAATTCTGATTCCTCTGGTGGCGAATCCTTGAAGATCCACCATGATACTGGGGAAGTCTAGCAGCTACATCTTGCCCATATGCTGTGCTCTGTTCATTCTTTTGTTTTGTTTTGTTTTTTTGTTTTTTTGTTTTTTTGTTTTTTTGTTTTTTGTCTTTTGAGACAGGGTTTCTCTGTATAGCCCTGGCTGTCCTGGAACTCACTTTGTAGACCAAGCTGGCCTCGAACTCAGAAATCCGCCTGCCTCTGCCTCCCAAGTGCTGGGATTAAAGGCGTGTGCCACCACGCCCGGCTTTCATTCTTTTTTTAATATTTCCTGCAACATGTCCTCACCTTGATGATTATGGACTGAATATCTGAATCTGTAAGCCATTTCCAATGAAATGTTGTCCTTATAAAACTTGCCTTGGTCATGGTGTCTGTTCACAGCAGTAAAACCCTAACTAAGGCAATAACCCATTGCTAACAACAACAACAGAAATATCCACTTGTCTCAAATGCTTCAAATACATAGAAGTCCCCCCCCCAAATTGTGTTAATATAGTCAATAACCTAGTAATAAAAGTATGTAATATTGGTGACAAAAGAGGAACTTCAATAGGGGAAGTGAAAACATGAAATAGTAACCCGAATGACAAAACCAATACAAATGTTCTTTGTTTTAAGTCACACGACAAAGACCCATGGTAGATTGAAGATGCAACCAACACAGCTGACCTACTTAGTATCACAGCTACATATCTCATTGTAGACCAAGATGTGTGGTTTATCTTTATGATCATGTATATGACTGAGAGATGCTGCCCACTGTAGCTTCCCAGCATCATGGGAGAATAACATATAGCTCAATAAAAGCATCAAAACACTAGAGTTGAAGTACAGCTTTTGATGGTTATTTGGACTTTTACATCCAAAACTCAAATAATTTAAGCATGTTAAGTAGCCACAAGTCTTAGCGTTCACCTGAAGTGGAAATTTCTGGTTTCTTCAACGACTCAGTGGTTTCATACAATAATTTTTTTTTTTTTCTGGAAGCTGTCTTGTGAGTGGAGAGGGCACGTGATGTTTAGAAAGAATATAAATGGAACCCCACCAATGGTGAGAGGGTGCTCTTGCATTGCTAAGCTGTTCAAGGCGTTGCTGGTCTTTGCTGTTTTTTTGCTGCTCTTTGTTGGTCTTCACTTTGTAGAGAGAAATGCATCAAAGAAATTCTAGTGTTATTCTGGCCAATTCTGGTCATTTCTCCTGACTTGTGCCCCTTAAGTGGCGCCTTGCTGTGTTTGCTGGATCATGTTGCTGCTACTGATTCATGTTTGGTGTTTGTTATTGAACTGGACTGCTGGTATCCTGACCATGAAGAGTGGAATTACCCCCAAGGAACTACTTTTTGTTTGTTTGTTTGTTTTGTTTTGTTTTTATTTTCTTTATTTACATTACAAATGCTATTTCGAAAGTTCCATATACCCCACCCCCTGCCCCTGTTCCCCTACTCACCCACTCCTACTTCTTGGCCCTGGCATTCCCCTGTACTGGGGCATATAAAGTTT
>NC_034611.1:23235444-23257708 GCF_900095145.1 Mus pahari | reverse complement strand
TGACTTCTTCCTTACCAATTTGTATCCCCTTGATCTCCTTTTGTTGTTGCATTGCTCTGGCTAGGACTTCAAGTACTATATTGAATAGGTAGGGAGAAAGTGGGCAGCCTTGCCTAGTCCCAGATTTTAGTGGGATTACTTAGAGTTTCTCTCCATTTACTTTGATGTTGGCTACTGGTTTGCTGTAGATTGCTTTTATTATGTTTAGAGTGGGGCCTTGAATTCCCAATCTTTCCAAGACTTTTATCATGAAGGGGTGTTGGATTTTGTCCAATGCTTTCTCAGCATCTAACAAGATGATCATGTGGTTTTTGTCTTTGAGTTTGTTTATGTAGTGGATTACATTGATGAATTTCCTTATATTAAACCATCCCTGCATCCCTGGGGTTCAATTTGGAGTTGACCTCTCCAAATTAACTTATGTTATATCCTTATATAAAGCTATCATTGTTCGTTTATATTTGACAGAAAAATATGGACATTTCAAGGAATTATGAATCATGGCCACCAAACCAGAACTATTGAAGTTATTAAAAGAAATACTGTACACAGGAAAGGTGAATCTCAACAAAAAGATAAGAAATAAATTTCATTAAAGAAATATATTTTTAGAAAATCTAAGAAAGAATCTTTTACATTCATCTTGGTCAACCAACAAATCTCTTCTATGTTAAGGAGAGAGAGAGAAAAAGACAATAATGCTACCAAGCTGAAAAGAGCAATTATAGGAACCAGTAAATAACTCAATATTAACCTTAAACAGAAATGGGGTCAGCTCACCAGTTGTGAGATGAAGACAAAAATGAAAGTCTAATCTATCCTGTGAGAAACATAGCTCACAGACAAAGAACTCCATACTTGAAATTCAAAGGATATGTCAGGCAAAGGCAAATTTAAAATATTTTGTACAGTTGTTTAATATCTGATAAAGTAGACTTCAAACCAGATTAACTCAGAAGAGGTCAGATATTACATATTAATAAAGAGATTAATCAACTCATCAAGATGACATAAAAGTTTAAAATATATGTGTGCCAAATTTGGGGGTTCACAATTTCAAGAAGGAAAAACTAATGAACTTGTCTGACATTTTGAATCCTGATATAATAGTAGTAGTTGACTTAAATAGCTTAGTCTCATCTTTAAATACATCATCCCCAAACCAAAAAATAATCCAAAACAAGACAAACAAACAAACAAACAAGTAAAATACCCAAAACAAAAACAACAAAAACAAAACTGAGAAAATAATGAATTTGGGTTTTAGATATAGTAAAGCAGTTGCTTAGCAGTCACAAGACTCGAGTTTTTATTCCTAGCACTGCTGAGAAAAAAAGAAAGGGAAAAAAGATTAAAGAAAGAAAAAAATGAAAGAGAACTAGAAACTTATAACAGATTAAATGGAGTTGACACACACACACTAAATTCTTCTCAGTAGTCTATAAAACATTTTCTAAATAGACCCACCATAGGTCTTAAAAAAATCCTTAACAAATAAAAAAATCAAAGTAACTTTTGTAACCTTATTGGATAATTTTGAAATACAGGTAGCATCAATGGCAAAAGAAACTCCATACAAACACGGAGAGGTAGCAATACATTATTGAATGAAGAGATGTTCATTTAAGAAATCAAGGGAGGAAATTTACAAATTCCAAGAAGCAAATAAACATTAAAACAAAATGTAGCTGATCTTTGGGGACAAAGCTAATATACTTCTAAGAAGAAAGTTTCTAACTATAAGTGCTCATATTAAAATTGAATGGCACCACAAGTAAATAACCTAATGATGTAGCCTTGGGTCTTACAGAGGAAACAGCAAAGAAGGTAACAAGCTACAAAACAGCAGGAGGCCAGAAATCTTACCTAGCAGGACAAAACGGAGTGAAAAAAATGCTACAGGACTAATACATAGAAACAGAAGTTTGATATTCTAAAAGCATCCATAAGGAAAAATGAAAAGTAAAAGGGACGCAGCTTCAGTATCCTCAGCTGTCCATTAATATACCAGGGGCAAACAGACAGCATCTACTCCAGAAGACACTACCAAAACTAGTAGTAATATAATTGATTCATGACGTTTATAAAAAATTATCACCCTTTAAAATATGACAAAATATAAACTTTTAGAGTCTAGTGTCTACAGCTTAAAGGAAGAGATATTGAATATACCACTCCAGGAAGTGTAGAGCAGGAAATAATTAGCTACTAGTGATAAAAACTGAAGAGGGCTGACTACGCATGTATTTTTATTGGGATACTATTTTATTAGTGTTTCGGTTATATTGGTCCACTAATTTTTAGGGTCTTTGCCCCCTCAAAGTAAAGAATCTAGAAAATAATCATGACTAGATGACTGGCAAGTATGTAAAACAGCAATGCAAACACGCTTGTCAGCAGGGATCTATATTCTACAAAACTTCTTTTAAAAGAAGGGATAGAAACAATTGCAAAGACAAAAAAGAAGCCTGTGAGAAAGTACCATGGTATCCTGGTAATACAAGAGAAAGTAATAACAAGTTTTATGGACAGAAAGATGAAACCAGATGAGAACAGATAAAAATTCTGTTTACCCCAAAATGAAACGTGTATCAGAAACAGTAAAAATGTTGGCAAAGAGAAATGTTTTCTTTCCATTTAAAAAGACAATTGATATCAGTAACAGGGCCAAGCCTTGTAACATGCACAGATGAGAGAGGGAAGAATGAAGTACACCACTAAAAACAATGCTGCGTAGGGCATGAATATGATATATTACTGTCTGAAGAAAAACTATGGTACGTCAAAAATGCAGATTGTCAAATGCAGAGCAATAAAGAAGTGAGACAAAATAATATAGTGCTAGTAAGCCTATAGCAGACACAACAAGAATTGCTAAAATACTGAATTCAGAAGATGCCCAGGAACACAGGAAAAAGAAACCACAACAGACAAGAAATGATAAAGCAATTTATTTAATCCCAGACATATCATAAGTACTTTTAATGTAAATTGCCTAATTACAATTCAAAGTCAGAGGTTAACAAATTGAATTATAAAAGACCCAAACACAATATGTACACTACTTTGAAGAAAACGTAACTATTTGGGTAGGAGCCCAAAATTATTTGGTAGGTAAGTTTGCTTTAAAATTTATACAGAAACCTCAAGTATGTAAATTGCCAGCAGTAGTGTGAAGGAAAGTGTGGGCATGTAAAATGCTAAGGCTAGAAGTTGCTGCATTATTGAATGTAATACAGAATTGGCATAAACATGGAGTTCTCTGGCACAGACTAGGGTGCAGACTCGACTGACATATGTTAATTACTTCAATTTAAGGCAATTAGGTGGAGAAAGAAGTCTGCTTAACCAATGATGCTCACACAGTTTTACATCCATCTAAATAACAAAATAGAACCTTTAACAATGGAAAAAATTACCATTGTGAACCCTAGACCACAGGTGATCAACAACCCTAAACCTTCTTGAGGTAAATAGAAGTTCTTTGTCAATCTGAATGAACTAGCGATTTCTTGGAATCAGGTTCCATGTACCACTAATTTCTGCAAACTAGGACACAGCAGGAGTTACACATTGAGATATTGAATAGAGAGCTTTGAATGTAGATGGGAGAAGTATTATCTTTCCATTATGGCATACTCTCGCCACAACCTTCATCAGCTATTTATTTTTCTTTCTAGTTTTGATTTTTATTTATTTTTATTTTTTATCAATACTTTGAGAATTTTATACAATGTATTTTGATTATATTCACCTTCAACTCCTCCAAGTTCCACCTAATCTTCACTACCCACCCAATGCCAGGCTCTTTTCTTTTAATAACCTTCAAGTATAAAATAATATATGTGAATACATTCTTGTATGTGAATATATTCTCACGTATATGAGTGCCCTGCACTGGAATATTGTCAACTTTCTAGGGGCTACACTCTTAAAGCAACCAGACACTGCTTTTCCAAGAAGCTATCAACTGCCAATATCTCCTTGGTGAGAGATGGGATTTTGTGCTATTTTCCCTGTCCACACTGGAATTTTTCTGGCTTGAACTTATAAACGTTTGGTGTAAGCTGTTGATGAATCTAGAAGATAGTGTTTCCTTGTAGTTATCCTGGCCTCTGGCTCTTTCACTCTTTTCTGTCTTTCACAATAATCTCTGGGCACTGGGAGGAGGGGCATTAAACCGATATTTTATTTAGAGTGAGAGATTCAAAGTATCTTACTCTCCTCGCCTTGACTGCTTGTGCCTCTCAATAATCTACTGCAAATAGAAACTTCTCTGAAAAGGTTGGAAAGATTCATTAATCTATGATAACAATGTCATAAAGAGTCAACCTAACGCTGCATCATTTTAGCAGAAGAATAATAGTAGATTCTTTCTTAGGACTTGGGACTTGTGCAGCAACAGATTCTTGGCCCAATACAAGTGCCTGATAAGAGTATTATCTTGTAGAGTGGACTGGAATCCAATCATAACATAGTTGGTTATTTCAGTGGTATCCATGCCACAATTGCACCAGCAGCATGTCTTCTCAGGCCCATCATTGCTGTAACTCACATTGCTCATGGCTGGATAAAAATGATAATTACTATTTTCCTCCATTAGTGTACTTACAATATTGAGTACTATGAAAGCTAGCCAATAGGATGAGATTTTAGGACAGTACCAGCTTGACTCATCCAGGTTCCATGACTCAACTAAGTGATATCTTCAGTAATAGGGTCTCAGCTTAAAGTTCTAGAGGGTAACCAAAAGCATTGGCCTGTAATGTTTGGGGATCTATAGGACTTCACTAGGAAGCACTTCCAAAAGAGCTAACTCATTCTTTGTATGGGGCTTTTTAATGGTTGGCCTCTGGTAGGAGCATTGTTGCCATGTTACAGGACAACAATGAGTTATTACTACATTTTAACAAAATTATATAGTTAAATGTGTGTATGTGTGTGTGTGTGTGTGTGTATGTGTGTCCATGTGTGTGTGTGTGTGTGTTTAGGAAACTTTTACAGTAGTAGGCAGGTATCCATGTGGGATTTTCAAAAGGTATGCAGTGTGATTTATCTTTCCAAACTGAGATCTTTATCTGATTCTGAGAACTCAGATTCACACATTTGTTCAGAACAAGACAGTATCTAACCAGATACTGTTTGCTTTGATTAACATTATTACTATGTTTCTTAGATTCCAACAATCTCAGGGCTCTTAAGACTGGCACACCTTATGCATCGCTAGAACTTTTTGGTGCATGCCAACTCTTTCCAGAGTCATGCGAGTCCCTTATGCTGTTCTTGCTCCTGTCTTTCTTTATTCTCTGATTTACTCACCTGCTTCTCTCTCACTTTTACCAGCATTCAGGTTTAAAGCTAAGTATAAAGAACAGTGTGAAGTAGGAGACGAGACATGAAAGGAAAGGGGAATAACTAAACTTAAAAAAAAAAAAGGAAGAAAGCAAAACCATGTAGATAGAATTCTGGAAACAGATGATAAATCTTCTGAGGAAGAATGGAATCCAAATAAAATTGTTAAAAGCTCCATCTGTGAACACAAATGCTGGCCAGGGTATGAGGGTGAAGTCAGAAATATTTGAGTATTTACTCTTCCTTCCCATGGAATAGTATATAACACAAATGAAAACAATTTAGTAGACACAGTTAAAAGTCTTCAAAGTCATTTCTTAGGAATTTGTTTTTCCATCCATACAACTTTGTAAATAATAAAGTTCCAATCTAAATCTGAAAAAAAAAAAACTATTCTCAAGTTCTAAGGACTCCGTGGAACTTCAGCCTCCTCAGTTCTTCTCTTGCGGATGTTGCACATTTTTGGAATTGATTTAGAGCACAGTGAAGCACCATCTGTGTGCCATTTACAGTAGGGGAAACGTTTCTTTAAACTATTTATATTCTGAGATTTTTTTTTTTTAAAGAAAAGTCCTCGTTGGACACAGTAGAATCACTTCTGATTTCAAGAAGACACTTGGATTTACTCAACTCACAGTCAAAGGATAGAGAGAGAAAACCCTGGCTTATGGAGAAATCTCAATAAACACTGGGGGCCTTTGTAGAAGTTAAGGTAGAAAGCTGCCAGTTTATTGAATGGACTGTATAATCCTGATGAATAAGGTGGAATGAACACCAATTTATTAGGGACCAACCCAGTCCAATCCATAGGATTCTACTTTGTGATATGAAATACTTAATTGCATACAGATGATTAGAAGGAACTAAAATCATTTCTGTTAAGCACTTCAATTCCATCCATGTGTGGGAAATAGCAAATTAAAACAATTTGATCAACTAGACAAACTATTTCAAGGTTTCATATCCTCTCAATGTTATGAAAAATTTAAACCTTTGGCTTATATATTTTATGATTCCATTTTAATAAAAGAAATAACATTTCTTCCAATTACAAATACGTACCCAAATGACTATGAAATGAAACATAAGACATTGCCACATCTAGCAGAGCTTAGTTTTGGAAACCCAGAGAGGCAGCAGGGGCCATGAAAGAATGAAGAAAGGACAGACACACAAACACCCACAGACAAAAGCTGGATTTGGGTGGGTTCTTTCTTATGGAGAAACACCAACTACATCAACCCCACACCTCAGTGTTTTTATGACACAGCTCAGGGAGTAGGGGTTAGCTAGTCTCTATGTGAGCTCTGTTTTGATGAGTACTCTGAAGGAGTTGCAGAGACAAAGTTTGGAGCTGAGACCAAAGGGTGGACCATCCAGAGACTGCCCCACCCGGGGATCCATCCCATAATCAGCCACCAAATGCAGACACTGTATGCCAGCAAGATTTTGCTGAAAGGACCCTGATATAGCTGTCTCTTGTGAGGCTATGCCAGTGCCTGGCAAACACAGAAGTGGATGCTCACAGTCATCTATTGAATGAAACACAGGGCCCCAATGGAGGAGCTAGAGAAAGTACCCAAGGAGCTGAAGGGGGCTGCAACCCTGTAGGTGGAACAACAATATGAACTAACCAGTATCCCCAGAGCATGTGTCTCTAGCTGCATATGTAGCAGAAGATGGCCTAGTTGACCATCATTGGGAAGAGAGGCCCCTTGGTCTTGCAAACTTTGTATGCCCCAGTACAGGGGAATGCCAGGGCCAAGAAGTAGGAGTGGGTGGGTAGGGGAGAAGGGCCGGGGGAGGGTATAGGGGACCTTCGGGATAGCATTTGAAATGTAAATGAAGAGAATATCTAATAAAAAAAAAGAACTATAAGAAGAAGAAGAAAAAAGAAGGTACAGTAAGCTGTCTTGGATGTTTTCTGTCCACTCTGTGAAGACTCACAGATGGAGCAGAGGAAGGCTTGTATAGTTCCCATGGCTCTGAGGCATTGGTCCTGATCAATAAAACACATTCTCTAATGGCTTCCTCCATTCCCCACAAGACATGATTACTCCATATAGAAAGTAGTCATTCAAATAATATAACAAATGACTGGATATATTTAATTGTGTCTGTATCATTTTTGTACAAAATGTAAAATAGTAATATGATAGCAGTTCAGCTAGTTGCTCCAATTTTCTTTCTCTAGACATATTAAAGAGAAATCTCTGATTTCCCGCCAATTGTTCCCAGTGACTTGCATTTGCAGGTAACTTATTTAATGGATGGCTAGACATACTGATGTCATAAATTTTTCTTCTATTATCTTTTATTCTCCCTCATTATTTTTATGTAAAGTATATGTATATGATGTACATATATGATGTACATGTATGCATGTATATATACATCAAAATAATGAGGCTGAATAATACTATTCTCTCTATACACTTTCTCTCTCTCTCTCTCTCTCTCTCTCTCTCTCTCTCTATATATATATATATATATATAAATATGTATATATATATATATGTATATATAAACTTACATTGACTCTTACAGCCTCCTGAGCAGGCAAGAGTCATTAACATATTCTTTTCCTTGTCACGTGCCAATATCGTCAATATTGGCTATTCAGTCTAACCATAGTAGAAATCGCTGTGCTCCTGGCAATAGAGCTATGGTTCAGAGACAGAGAGACTTGCTTCTTGGGGTGGGTCACGTGGGTATGAGGAGAGAATCCTTGAATGCATATAAAATGACACTTTGTATCTTTTAGTCCTTGATTTTATTTCTAATTTTTTTGAGTTGTCTCTAAGATATGTGGTGTTTTATGGAGTACTTAGTGAAGTATCCTTAAAGTAGGAACCTAGAAATGAACTAAATTAAAGAAATTTATTGAATACAAATAAGTTTTCCATGTTTGGAGGAACTACATCTAATTGCATCAAATAAGATCCAGCCAAATCTCTAACAGCCACATACATATTCCTTATAAGAACTGGTAATACTAGTTCACTTGATGAATTTATTACCTTTACCTATATATTTCCTTTGAATCTGTCTATTGCACGACCTGGCTTATATAGCCAAAGTACATTCTAGAGGGTGTGAGTCTGAATCTTATTCCACCTCGAAGCTATGTCTTACCCCTCAATTTCTTTTGATATTCTTGTAAGATTCATTACATTAAACCTGCAAGTCCTCTGTACTCTTACATTCTCCTACAAGTTACATGGAGGGGTTCTGGAAAACTTGGAGAGAGTGGGAACTGGTCCTCAGCTGTGGATTGCGTGTCTATGATAGCGGCTTCATGCTCATCATTCACATATTAATCGACCCAACTTTCCCCATGGAGAAGTGGCAAGCCAATACAGTTAAAATGGCCTGAAATTTTGCCATCTGGATATTTGTTCTGAAAATTGTCAAATATGTAATAACCATAGGATTATGTGATTTCATTCCTCTTATTATATATAATTATTATGAAAAGAATCATTTATCTACAAAACCATGGGTAAAAATGTTTATGTTGACATTATTTCGTGAAATCCAAAATTTAAAATAATGTAAATGTCCCTTAACAAATGGACAAATAACTAAAATAATTATCATGTCACCATGAAATATTACCTATTCAATGAATGCAATACTGCTACATGCTGCAACATGGATAAACCTGAAGAAACATTATACTAAGGTAAAAAAATTTTTCATAAAATAGACTTCATGCTGTTTGTTCCTGATTAAAAGAGAATGCCCATAATAGATTAGCAGGGAGAAAGGAACTAAATTACTTCTTGCTTACATCTGGAGGGAATGAGCAGCTTTGAGCATGATGAAGAACATGTAGAATTTCATCTCAGAGCAATGAAAATGATCTGAGATTTAGTGTAATATTGACTAGTCTATTTTATGCTTCTCAGGTTAGAAGGGGATTTGAACATACCTAGAGCAAAGAAAACAGAGAAATTAGAAAGATTATAACTCATAGAAAATTTTGTAATCCTGAACTGATTACTACCAAATATTTAGATTAATCAAATCATCACATAGTACCTCATAATTATTTATAAACAATATGTATCAATCAAAAATTTCTTAGTACTGTCATTGTATATGAATTTTCATTCACAAGTGAGAAGATGATCAATGTAATGACAGATGATAGTAGATATATTTGGGTTTTTAATGATTTTTACAGTTTTCTAAGGTAGTAGAGTAAGAACATCACATCTTATCAAAAATTAGTTTTAGACAACATAGCTGTTTTTCTTAAAGACCATATTTACAGTAATGAGAAGAATTTATTGTTAAAGAATATAGATTAAGACAAAGCTATGTCAATAAAGAGCTACAACAATTCATCAGGGTTTTGTATCTTGCTAAATCCTTTGCTGTGGACAAACTGGGCTAGGTTGTTGGTTGAGTAATGTGTTGGTGTCAATGAGGCTGGACAAAGAACAGTACTGGTCAAAGACAACTATGCAAAGCATGAACTGAAAAACAATACCATTTACAACCAAGATTTCTTTGGATTGGGAAACAAGAATGCTGTTGTTATCTGGAATGGATAAACAATGAAGTAAATACCTGGAACAGCTAGAAGAGCTTCTGGGGTGGCAGACCTTAAGAGTGATACCAAATTGATTGGCAATAAGGATCATTCAAAACATGCCACAGCAAGGCTGAAAACCCAGCTTTAAAAATTACTCAGCTTTCAAATAACAACAACGGCAATGATATTGACTTCCAGAATAGAATTCAATGTTCTTTCAAAGTAGACAATAAAATCAGAATACACAATAATGTAATATTATAGTGGCCGTCAAATGGTAAAATTCAATATAAATGTGAAAAAAGTAGAATGATGAATCCATACTTAGAAGACAAGCTCATCAGCAGAAATACTCAGAAATGATAGGAATTAATGATCAATAGAACTTTTAGATGAAAGGCCAGAAAGTATATATTCTATTATTTTCATTGTATTCCTTTTAAAAATAAATTCTTTGGGAACTTATTTGAGAATCTGTTTTGACTATATTTACCTCTTGCCAACTCTCCCCAGATCCTCCACCTGTCCTATGCACACATCTTTTTGCCTCTTCCCCACTACCCCCATCCATCAAGTCTATTTGTACTGCCCTTATTTCCTTGGATGTGTTGTCTTCCACTGGAGTGTGGGAAGAGGTACCACGCATAAGGAAAACAGACACCTTCTCTTAGAAGCTATCACTTGCCAATAGGTTCTTGGCTAAAGGTGAGACTCTGTGTCTACCTTTGCTCCCCAAGCTGAGATTTGTCCTGGATTGAGCTCTCACAAGGCTTGTACAACTATGGTTCACAAACCTTGTGCTACGGTGGTAATTGCTATGAGATCATAAGTTCAGATGCCCTGTTATGTAAAAAGTATTAGCCCCTTGAGACGGTAGTGGCCAGATCCTGACCCAGACCATAGTGGCCAGTAATGGGAGTTACTAGCCCCCCAAGATGCAGGTTGCCTAACTCTGCCCTACAGAGGAAAACAAAAAACAAACAAACAAACAAACAAACCAAGAAACCAAAATCAGTGCAGAGAATCCCACCAATCCCTAAGCTTGCCAAAAGGTTAATCACAAAATCCCAACAATCTCTGGCCACGCTGAAAAGCACCAACCCCTCAGAACCCCTATGTAAGCCTACCTCCTGCTCGGTTCTTGCTGCTTCTCTCCTGAGCAGCAGCCACCTCGTGTGTCTTTTCCAATAAATCTCTTGTGTGAGGTTTGTTGTGTGGTGTGATGTAGGGGTATTCCTTGTTTCCAGAATTCCAGGATTCCTTCCCCTCAGAGCTGTAGCACTTACACATAGCATGTTGCTTCCTTGTATTCACCATCGCCTCTGGCTCTCCTGCCTCCACTTCTGCGATGATTCCTGAGCAGTAGGACAAGGAAGTACAGGATAAATATTGCATTTATGGCTTAGCATTCAGCCATCCTTTTTTTCTCCTTGGTCCAGTTTTAGGTCTGTGTATTAATCTCCATCTACTACAAGTAGAGTCTTGTCTGATGAGGCTGAGAGATGCATTAATCAATGAGTATAATAGCAAGCAATTATGAGACAGCTTAATACTATGCCCATTTAGCAGAATACCTATAGTTGATTCTCCCCATGGCCTGTAATCTACATAGCCAAATATTCTTGGCCAAACCTTGGTACCAGATCTGGGTATCATTCTTTGGATTGGAGCTTCAATTCAATTAGAAAATAGATAATTACTTCCATGATGTTTGAGCAACTATGTCAGTGGTGGGGATGTCTTGCCAGGCCAGTTCTTACTGTAGCTCACAGGATTCCAGCTGGGTAAGTTGATGCTGATTTTCCTCCAGTGGTATGCAGATGGATCCTTTCAGAGTTAAGGTAGTCAGTAGAAATGCACTTATACAGTTAGTACCACACTAATATTTTCATGTTCTGTGACTCCAACACATGGTGTCTTCAGCAATAGGGCTGCACTTCCAAGTTCTAGAGTGTAAACAAAAGCCCTGGCATTAGCCTGAAATGTTTGGGGGCCTTTGCAACCTCTCTGTTCAACAATTTTAAAAGAGTAAACCCATCTCTGGAGTAAGGCCATTTATTTGATAGTCTGTGGTGTTTTATAGTGGCATTGTAGTGTAGTTGCAAGGTGTCTCACACACAAACACTACCCACACACATGCATATACATGCACACACATGAACATTAACCATTGCTTTATTTCATCTTTTAAGTCACATATGATACTTATCATATATTATTTCATTTTCATGTTGTATACTTTTTCTGTGTGTTAACAATATATTAAAAATACATTGATTTTCATTTGCTCATATTCCATCTTTGAAAAATATCCTGTACATTACAGATCATGGGTTACTTCAGATAGTAATAGAATGAATATTAAGGGAATTTAAAATAAGGGTGCTCCAAGGCAAGGCCTGGGCCAAGTAGTGGGAGTAGGTGGGTAGGGGAACAGAGGTGGAGGGAGGGGTATGGGAAACTTTCAGGATAGCATTTGAAATGTAAATAAAGAAAATAATAATAATAAAAAAATAAATAAATAAATAAAAATAAATAAATAAAATAAGGGTGCTCAGAATGGTACATTGTCTGACACACTGTGACATACCACAGCTTCCAGGGCAAAATTTTCTGTTTGTTTTCATTAGGAGGAGGTTCCAAGGGTGAAATGTGAATATGGAGGGATGACAAGATGAGTGATATTGGAAGGTATGATGTGAAATTTACAAAGAATCAATAAAAAGTTTTAAAAAATTGTGCTCATTAATTTAAAAAATGTCAACAAAATTAGGAGACAAATATTAATCTATTTTAAGAATAAGCAATTGGAAACATTAAGTTTAAAAAGGAATATCTAAGTTAAATAATAATTACATAAATTAAACTATATTAGATATCACAGAAAATATTTCATGACCATGATTCAGAATATTTAAGCACATTACAATTAGACTACAACAAAAATCAAACGCATACACACACACACACACACACACACACACACACACACACACNACACACACACACACACACACACACACACACACACACACACACACTCACACAAAGAATTGATTGCCTGGACATAATATAACATGTAAGACAGATGGTGTGGGATTACTTGATGGAGAGGAAAATAATAAAATAATTTTGAATAGACAAGGTTGATGTTTGCTTAAACTCACAGAAACGCAAATATCAACACACCCAAAAAGCTCACTGAGTCGTAATCTGAATGTCTATGAGTGAAAGTTCATCCAGGAATATCAAATTAATTGTCAGTGGTGAAGAGAAAATCTTCAGAGGAACAGTGTGCATGAATGAGGGAATTTGAGTGACTTCCTATTAACATGTAACATATGCCAGAAAACAATAGGATTACAGCTTGAAAGATTTGGGAAAAAGTTAACCTACCGAAACTTTCCTTTCAAGTACAAGGAAAAGTAGGCATGTTTGGAGTTACAAAAGCTGACCGAATATGTTCTTCAAAGCTCTACCTTGGAAGATAGGCTTAAGAAATATCTAGGTTAAAGGAAAAAATATTTCAGAGAGAGAAACTCATATCTTCACAAAGGAAGAAAAATGGCCTAGAAGGGTAAAAATGTGGGAACACGTAACAGATGATATTTTGTCTTAAAATTTTACTAAAATATGTTTGACTAATCAAAGCCAAAAACCCTTACATATAATAGGGCACAGCATACATGCAAGCAGAATTATTGACAGGAACGTCACAAAGTGCAGGAAGACAGAATTGAAGTATTTTGTCGAGATGCTCATACATTATACATGTGCATGTTTCAAGCCAAAGAAATGGTTCCAGAAGAGATTATCTAAATAGGAATCCCCACAAGGATGTTACAGTGGAGAAGTCTTCCCTATACAGGTTGTCTTAGTGCCTCTGCTGCCAGAAGTAGGTACTGTTAAAAGCTAGACCACACACCACCTGCCATTTGCAAAAACACAAATTAAGTTGAATTTTAAATTGTATACATATTTAAAATCCCAAGTGCATTAGTCTTCGTGTGGCAGGTGACACTGAGCAGTTGTAGGCTGTCTGAGCGAGACACTCCTGTGGAAAACTGGTAGTTAATGTGGATACTTGATAAACGCTAATGTGCTATTTGTTTGAATTCTGGAAAGCATATCAAATGTTTTTTTTTTTTTTTTCCCACACACATAAGTGAGAGAATGCCATGACGTCAGCATGATAACTTTCAGAAAGGTGATATCATCAAAGAGGATGATGGCTGTCAATCAATATTCTGGAGAGGGATTCTAGGGACTCTCCTTACAGGAAAATCTTAGTATATATTGCAGAATCACTATGGGAGAGGATGAAAGAAGAAATAATAAAAAGTTATATCCCATTAATAATCTAAAGCGTATCCCTTTGATATACAGGGTGGATTTTAGAGATTCTTGTATTCAACGTGGAATCTCACAGAACATGTATTTTGCAAGCAGACATGTATGCATCTTATCCAGCTAATGTAAGTGATAATTCTGGCCTTAAGTAATGTATGTGAGTATTTATTGAAGCCATTAATTCAAAGAGAAGAGATACCAGTTTGACAGACGGGAAAAAGATCAGCACTAGCAAATAAATGGCAAGAGATTCTATGGTTGTCTCTTTCCAAGTTTATTCTAATGCTTGTCAATTATATTATTCATATTGAAAGCTGCTTTTTAGGAAATTAGAAATGCAGCTTATAGATGTCATGCTTTTTTTCATCAAATGGGAGAAAATTTTAGATTCCCTAATGTAAAGTCAGTGGAATACATATTGTACTCCGTGGAAAAGGAATTCATTGATGCTAACGTGCTCTTCAAGGCTGTAGCCACAAGTTTTCTTTAGAGAAGGAAAACAGTATCTGCACCTGAGAAGACATTAAGGTGGGCAGAGACAAGCCATAAAGAACCAAGCCTGTATCATTATTCACACTTCCATTACATTTAATAATCAGTAAAGAGATGGGGCAGATAAATGGAGTAGTGTGATTTTTAGAGCAGACAAGATCTTTCTCAAGATTGCATTGGATTGAAATTTAAATGAAGTGATACAGTGACATTTGTCTCTCTCCAGATATGAATGTATGTAGATGTAACTATACTCAAATTACCAAGTTAAATATTTAACTCTATAACTCCAGGAAGGGGGCCTGACAGTTCTAAAATTTCTTAACTGGAGCTCTTCTCAGCATATTCAAAGAAGGGTGTTGAAGTCTTTCATTCACCACATAAACTTGAACTTAGCTTTGATTTTTGTGGAACAGTTTTATACTTCTGAGTTAAAACTGTTACCTTTGGCTTCCAGGAATCAGTGCAGGTGACTTTAGCTGAAATGCTGACAGTGGGGATATGGAACCTGAAGAGATCAGCCAACTAACCAGACAGGATCCCCAGTGGAGGAATAGGGCACCAACCCACCTACAAAAGTTTTGACCAAAATTGACCCCGTCTAAAAGAAATGCAGGTAAAAGATGGAGCAGAGACTGAAGGAATGGCTGACCAGTGACTGGCCCATTTTGAGACCTATCCCATGGGCAGACACCAATCCCTCACACTATTTATGATGCTATGTTGGGCTTGCAGACAGAGCCTAGTATAGCAGCCCTCTGAGATGCTCTACCAAGCAGCTGACTGAGACAGACACAATATCCATAGACAAACAATGGACGGAGGTTGAGGATCCATATGGAAGAGTTAGTGGAAGAAGTAAAGGCCCTCAAGGAGATGGCAACCCCACAGGAAGACTAACAGTGTCAACTAACCTGGACCCCTGGGACCTTCCAGAGGCTGAGTACCAACCAAAGAGCATACACAGACTGGTCCAAGACCCCCAGCACATACATAGCAGAGGGCTGACTTGTCTGTTCAGTGCACATAATCCTGCAGAGGCGTGATGCACCAGAGTGGAGGGATACCCAGGGAGAAACTGCCATCTCAGAGGTGAAGAGGTGGAATGGGGGATGTGGGGACAGCATTTGGGATATAAATAAATACATACTTAATTTAAAAACTGCTGCCTTTCATGTGTATAGATATTATGCATTTAATATTTATGTCTCCCCTACACTAAAATTACAGAATTAGGGACTAAAGAGATGGCTCAAAGGTTCAAAGTACTTACTCTTTTTCATTGGAAATGTCTTCTGGTTTCTGTGGGCATGTGTGCGCGCGCCCACACACACATACACACACACACACACACACACACACACACACACACACACGGAAGGGGGGAGAGAGAGAGAGAGAGAGAGAGAGAGAGAGAGAGAGAGAGAAGACAGAGGGTGAGACAGACAGAGACAGACACATAGAGTCAGAGAGAGGGAGAGTGGGAGTTGGGGGGAGAGAGAATAAATCTTTAAAAGCTACCAATGGATTATTGTGTCTTTGAGTAAATGCAATCCATTTTTGACTTACTCTGATAATTAACCTTTGTGTTCATAACTGAACAGATGCTATTTTTAATTTAACATTACATTTTAATGCAATGTAAGTGAGAACATTAATATAATAATGATCTTTCTACTATGGTCCTTTTCATATGTGTTTCTATAATGACAAAGAATCTGTCTTTACTCACTAGGATCACAAGTTCACAAAATAAAATAAACACTATTTTATAGAGAAAAATAAATAAATTTTATGAGAAGAAGACCAAATATTTTAGGTTATTTTATAAACTTAAAGTTTATAACAGAAGTATCAGGAAAGAGAGCTCAGGCAACAGGTATTTTTTCTTCAGTACATATCTTATAAAGCAAGAAAGACTATAGCCATAGAGACTTCTTTCATTAGAAGGTATGCAGATAGGATCTAGGACTTGAGATGAACTTGAGGCTAACAGCATACATGAGACTCAGCCAGGGATAGCCCTTTTAAAATCTCAGGCAAAGAAAAATTACAGGCTACTGTTTTCCTAAGGCAAAGAAAAATTATAGACTGGTGTGACTCTGGGTCCTACTAATGGATTCTCTATGGGGTCTTAGCAATGTGTGCACAGGGAGGTGGAGCATAGGCAGGTTTCCCACACTAATTTAATGCCCCAAGCAATTCCTCTCTAATGGAGTTATAATAGACTCTTTACTTCAAACAAACACTGCTGCTAGTGGACATTAATTTTCAAGGAGTTTTCCTCTGAGAGAGGAGGGATTCGGTTTGGGACAATAAGACACTGTTTCAATTTATGACATCAAAGTTTTCAAAAAGAGAAACAAGAGGACTCTGTGCTTTTATTTTATTTTATTTTTTTGCTGAAATGTATCTTAACTCTTTGTTGCTTTGTTCTCTGACTATATCCATATTCATCATCTACTACAGAGCATTTGATGGACCCAATGGTTGTGCACAGTGGACTTTATGGTGTTTTCAATAACCACATTCATGGTTAATCTAACAGTCAATAAAAGCTCTCTAAGAGGAAAAGGAGACAGAAATATACCACATTGATTAGACTTTGTGGTGGCTTGATTATTTTGTCTTCTTTGTAAAAAAAAAAAATTTTAACCCTTCAAATCCACAAGAAAATGTTCAAAACAAGTATGAAATCTTGGATTTTTTTAAAGTGTTCTAGTCTTGAGGACTTTATGGATATTATTGGAGACAGAAATTAGAAGACAGCATACAAGGTTGAATGTTCTTTGTGCTTGTTTTATAAAAGATGCAGGCTTTATGGATATTTTTGGAGACACATATTAGGAAACCACATACAAGGTTGAAAATTCCTTGTCTTTTGTTTTGCATAAGATGCAGATTGTATGATGGCAGTGGTCAATTCAAACCCCTCATCTTAAGTGTAACTTCTCATAAGTTTAACATCTATTTCTGACTTAGAGAAAAAGTTCCTTTGCTGAAACAGCACTTAGATTTATAAGTTCTAGTCTTCATCAACTTCAATCTATATCCAAACATGTAAATTTATCAATTTTTTCAATAGAGATAGGCTACAAATTTGAATATGCTACAAATTTGAGAGGTTTTTAAATATGATCAATTATGTATGATATAAACTATTAGGTATAATTTTGGTAAATCTCTTGAAATTTCAAGTCTCTTCAAAGTGTAAAATGTAAATAGAAATTAGAGTAGTGTTTAAAAACACCCCATGGCTTTCCATTACTAACAAACGATGAACCATACCCCATAAAATGGCATGAAAAGTCTTTCTTGATCTGTCCTTATTTAGGTAAAACATCTTGAGGTTTAGCTTTACTTTTGGTTATTTCTTACCTGTTTGTTTTAAATGAATTCTGTATCCTGTACCTAGAACAAATGTCCCCTTTGCTTTTGTTCCAGTCACCTATTTTATCCATAGGAATGACCTTTAACTCTCTATCAAGTAGTGATAATTAACCGACAACTTGATTGGATAAAGAAACATTTATGACATTAGTAAAGCAATTTACATGTGTTCAGGAGAAACTTTCCCAGGAAGAACTAACTGAAGGAATTTTATCTAGAGTGAAGGTGGTTGGCATTATCACATGAGATAGTTCTGGACTAATCATAAAGGAAATAAAAAATGAACCCAGCTACCTGTAAATATTCGCCACTCTCTGATTCCTTATCTATTGACACGTGAGAATGGGTACATTCATGTTTCATAACCAAGTCTTCTATACCACGATGAGCTACTTTGTCTTATAGAGAATAAGAAAACCAACCAACCAACCAACAAACAAAAAAACCCTTTACCCTAATCAATCTATTACATGCTCTGTTACAGCAATGAGGAAAGAAACTAATATAGAAAATTGATATTGAGAACTGGGTTCATTAACGCAATGAATTTAACTGTGTGGTTTTGTGGTCTTTGAAATTACCAGGGGCAATGTGGAAGAGTTTGGACCTATGGGACAGAGAAGCCCTAGTAGGCTGTAAAAAGAGCTTAATGGGCCATTCTGGAAGGAATTTGAAAATTAAGAATACTGAAAAAAACAGTGGATAGTACAAGGTAAACTCATGAAGTTTCAGAAGAATTTTATTGAAAATTGAACTAGAGGGCATTCATAATAACATACTCCCAACGCCTTGATGAATTCTGTTTGTGTCCTTAAAATCTTCATAAAGCTGAATTCAAAAGAAGCAGTTAAATGGAGGAAATTTCAAGACAGCATGGTGGTCATGCTGTATGTAGTAGGCTTACCATTCACTCCTCTTCATCAGACTTATGTGACACAGGGCAAAATGAAATATAAAAATGGGCAGTTTGGTAAGAAAGGGGCTTGAAGCCAGCCAATTTTGAGACCAGGTCCAAATTCTGGTGAAATGGCTCTAATTGTTAATGATATTAATGCCTTTTTAAAAAACAACTTGGGATTTTTTCAGAACAGTAGGAAAGCTGCATTGCAGGAAAAACTTGTACTCAGTGAGCTCCAGACTATAACCTTGCAAATTTATTGCAGTGAGAGTATCTGAAAATACTGAACATTCAGGGTACCCTGCTGTAATACAGCTGCCTATAAAACTGTTTTCCTAGGTTCAGCCCTGAAGCCATATGAAAGGTGCTTCATCTATATTCCATGAGACAGTCGGCATGTTGAACTGGCAGAAGAACTTGGTATCATCAACAAGGAACTGGTTTTGAAAATGCACAAATTATTTGATATTGTATACAATATACAAGAGTGAGTGATTCACCGAAGCTTCCACTAATATTCTAAAAAAAACATTGAGGTCAAGTAATATATAGCATATGTGGGTACCCTATCAAGAGCTTCTCAGTGGGAGGTATGTAAAGTTGTCAAGTTTAAATCTATGTTGCAATGTGAGCCATAGGATAATTGGAGATACTGTAAAATTGGATATTCTTTGAGGAAAGCTATAGTTAAACTAGCACTAGAGAAAGGCCACATATGCCCAAGGCAACACATGTAGAAGTGTGGGACACACAAGCCCTTTGGACCTTACATAATCTCATCACAAACTGAGTATGGAGTTACATTTGATATTTGCTCTCATAGTTTGATCCTGCTTTGATTTGATATTCTCTTCCCTAACTTATCCTCTCTGGAATGAGAATGTTTATCTTGTTCTACTGTAGGATAGAAATACGCAATTTACTTTTGACTTTTGATGGGCTCAGAATTAAGATATTGCCTTGAATCTTGAAATAGAACAGAACTTTTAAACAGTGTCCAGACTGCCAAAGATTATGGAGACTTTGAAAGTTCAAAAAGATGTGGTTAACATTATAATAAGATGGTCATGATCTTTTGGGGTTCTGACCTAGGTCCTTGCATATATGTGATGACCGAGTAGCTTGTGAGAATCCTAACAGAGGGAACAGGGGTTGTCACTGACTCTTTTGCCTACTCGTGGGACCCTTGCTACTGGTTGCTTTGTCCAGCGTTAATGTGATGTTGTGTGCCTGATCTTATTGCAGCTTGTTATGCCATGTTAGGATGATGTCCCTGGGAAGCATGCTCTTTTCTAAGGGGAGGTGGAGGGTGGGTCTGAGGAAAAGAGGAAGTGGAAAGGAGAGACTTGGGAGGGCAATAGGAGAAATCGTGGTCAGGATGTAATAAAAGAGACAATAATAGTAATAGTAATAATAATAATAATGATAATAACCATAATAAAAGAGACGGCCATAAGTCTGTGGGGACCAGGAGCAAAATGTCATGGTTTGAATGTAAAATATCCCTCACTGACACATATGTTTGAAGATTAGGTCCTTAGCTTAGCTTTTGGCATTATTCTTCTTAGATGGTAGATTCTTTGGAAGATGAGGCTGAGGTAGAGGTAATAGATCACTGAGAGTTAGATCCTGAGCCTTGTTTCCTGTGTAGTCTGCTTCTTGTTCTGCCAAGGCACTAGGATGCTAAGAGTTGTGTGTTACATGGTCGGCGGACTCAGCTGCTGCCAGGACTTCCCTACACAATGGACTGCATTTCCTGCAGCCAAGAGCTGAAGTACACCTTTTCTCCATTAAATTGCTTGCCAGATACTCTACTCAGTCACAGTAACGAGAAAAAGCAGCTGACAGGAAAGGCTTTCCTGCGATGTAGTTCAGAGTAAGAGTCACGGCCCGGATTGTCACCAAGGAGCATATTAAATTATCATTAGTTGTTTTCGCTCTATCCCATGAAATACTGGAATCTTCTTGGAAACATTTAAACTTTTAGAGATTTTAAACTTTAGCAGTGTTCAGCTAAAAAATGCTGAATGAGAAGTAAGCTGGTCTAGCCATTGAATGAATGAACCAATGTTATTAAACAATGGTTACTATCAGACGCCACTTATTCTATTGGTAGTATTCATCCCACATCTCCTGAACACCTTGAAAAATGTACGACCATGCCTTCCATTTCTAGTTAGTTTGAAAAGGTTATGGTACATCCACAACAGAAGCCCTGAGGGATGGCATAGTTGTGCATAGTACGTTGCCATCATACTAAAGGAAGCATCCCTGCTCATGCAACTTTCCAGCATAAGAACAATTAGTGCATTCCCAGAATGGCTCCAAATGATGAGGAATTTAATTACAGCAAGGAGCTCTACCTCTAGTGCTATAGACAGAGACAAATTTGTGTTTCTCTCTAATTCACTTGAAAGAGTTTTGATTTTAGCCACAGATTTGAATTTAAATGAATATAACTAGAAGCTATAGTTAAAGTCCATTATTTGTGAGAATCCTATGATTAGGGATAAAAATGTTTACATTTGTTTAATTCAAAGTAATACTCTAGTTCCTATACTAAATAGGAAAGGCAATTTTTTCTTTCTTTTCAAGCAGCAGCATGAGATTTTCTTTTCTTTTTTAAATTATTATTATTATTTTCTTTAATTACATTTCAAATGCTATCCCGAAAGTTCCCTATACCCCCCCCCCGCTGCCCCTGCTCCCCTATTCACCCACTCGCACTACTTGGCCGTGGCCTTCCCCAGTGCTGGGTCATATAAAGTTTGCAAGACCAAGGGGCCTCTCTTCCCAATGATGGCCGATTAGGCCATCTTCTGCTATATATGCAGATAGAGACACAAGCTCAGGGGGTACTGGTTAGTTCATGTTGTTGTTCCACCTACAGGGTTGCATCCCCCTTCAGCTTCTTGGTTACTTTCTCTAGCTCCTCCATTGGGGGCCCTGTGTTCCATCCAATAGCTGACTGTGAGCATCCACTTTTGTGTTTGCCATGCACTGGCATAGCCTCACATGAGGCCGCTATATCAGGGTCGCTTCAGCAGAATCTTGCTGGCATGTGCATTAGTATCTAGGTTTGGTGGCTGATGATGTGATGGATCCACTGATAGGGTAGTCTCTGAATAGTCCATCCTTTCATCTTAGCTCGAAATTTTGTCTCTGTATCTACATTGTTTCATGGGTATTTTGTTCCTTATTCTAAGGAGGAATAAAGTATCCACACGATGGTCATCCTT
>NC_034611.1:23221054-23233762 GCF_900095145.1 Mus pahari | reverse complement strand
CTGAAGGGGACTGCAACACTGTAGGTGGAACAACAATATGAACTAACCAGTACCCCCTGAGCTCCAGTCTCTAGCTGCATATGTAGCAGAAGATGGCCTAATCGGCCATCACTGGGAANAGAGGCCCCTTGGTCTTGCAAACTTTATATGTCCCAGCACATGGGAAGGCCTGGGCCAAGTAGCAGGAGTGGGTGGGTAGGGGAGCAGGGGTGGGGGGTATAGGGAACTTTCGGGATAGCATTTGAAATGTAAATAAAGAAAATACTAATAATAATAATAATAATAATAATAATAATAAAAGAAAGTTAAGTTTAATTTTCTCTAGTAATCTAAAGATATTTCATTGAAGGCTAGGGTTATATACCTAAGTAATAGACAGATTATCAAAAGCATGGAAGTAAGCAAGGTGATTAGCAATACCGCAGACATCAAGCAAGAGAAATGAAGAGTGAGAGATAGCAGAAAGAATTTATTTAACATGTAATTCATTAACTGTTTTAAAGTATGCACTTAAATTTGATTTATATACTTGCAATGAATGTTATGTAGCCAACTAAGAATTCTTAAAAATCATCTTTGAAGCCCCCAGGCCTACTATGCAAGAACACACCTTTCCCTCTTTCCTCTTGGGACTTGACAAGCAAGACTCCGTTTCTCAGGGCTATGAAGTTGTCTATTGCAGAAATAGTTATCATCCTAAACCCGTGGCAAAGTACCTGAGGGAAAGTAACCTGTAATGAGGGAAGATCTAATTGGTTCACAGTCTCCACACATGGTTATAGTTCTTGTTGCTTTTATAATAGCATATGGAGAGGCAGGACATTGTGGAAGACAGTGAGTGACTTAACTTTTCCTTGATTATTATTTGTGAGGAATCCATTTTTTAAATTTGTTCACGGTCAACATATTTGTGCCTTTGAAATGACCACATCTTTCTTATAAATAAAACACAGAGGTATTATTTCTTTACTTCCAATTCTGCAAATCTCTTACTCTTAATTTGAACTCACAGATTTCCCTGTACTTATTTTGTTGGCTGTGAGATTTTGCAAGCATGCTCTACTGTGCCTGGTATTTTTCATGGGTTCTGATGATTTAGGTTGGGTCTTCATGCTTACAAGACATTTTAATGTCTGAGTTACCTATTCAGCTCTTTATCTTGACATTTTAATTAGTAACAATTCAGCCCACATTAGTACAAACTAGTTTGTTTCTATGCTGTTCTGTTTTCCCAATTCTACTTTTATTTTCCAAAATTATATCTTTACACACTATGAGCCCATCAACAAAGATTACTGTTTTACAACCCTGTCTTTTAAATGAGATAGTAAAAAGAGGACTGAGAAACAAAATACTATATATATATATATATATATATATATATGCTTATTCTAACAATGTCCTTTATATTGTTGTTGTAGTTGATTTGGATTATTATAAGTTTTACTTTACCTGAAAGATGGTTTTAATAGGATAGATTTAGTAGCATTAACAGATTTTTCTATGTCCTCATCTACCCACTGACAACCTAGTTACTCCTCTCTCAAGTTCACCACTGAGTTATAGGCATGGAATGGGATCACAGTGAGTTAAATGCTCAAATAAATCTATTTGACAAAGTTTCATGTGGGTTTACATGATACATAGTTTCTTTTTGCTTGATTGTTTGCATATTTGTTTCTTGAGATGGGGTTGGATTATGTTGTCTAGGCTAGCCTTGAGCTCTAGACCCTTCTTGTGGGCATATAACACCATACCCTTTTATGTCACGGCCTTAGCTGGGCTGCTGAAAGGCTTTCCTTAGATTTGACAGTTTGAAGAGGAGTTCATTCACACACATTTCTGCCATGTTTTTGTTGATTTTATTGAGGCATATATTTTCAGAGTTCTTTATTCCACCATTTTTGCTGGCACCCCTCTTTCATTTCTTAGTATAGCCTGCACTATTTACTCATTTATCCGTTACTCATGGGTCATGCTAAAGAGATGGATTTCCTTTTGAGTTAACTGTGCCTGGGAAAAACAACTCTCAGAATGTTTATTTGTTCAGTTATTCTTTTATTCTAAAAAATAAAAATGAAATAGACATAGAGCAAAATTTGGCAATCATAAAAATAGATGTACTCTTTTAAAAAAAACAACCAGATTTACAAATGTAGTATACATGTATAATAACTAGGTGATATATGCCATTTTCCTATTCGTATTAAAATAATGATTTCAAAATAATGAATAAAAGATAAAAAGTCCATTATGAACTCATGGCACTCTGAGTCCATGGTGAGGCTGACTGGCGGAGCCTGACTGCAGTACTGCAGTCAGCGAAGAAGCCTAAAGACAAGGCATGCAAGCTAACAATGGGAGAGAACCAGGACTGAAAGTAAGCAGATTTTAAAAAGAAATTTAGGGAAATTTCACCTTTGCCAGTATTCCATCTTGTAATCTTTATTTGATAATTTCTTCTCTCACAGTCTAAACTGATCTGATCCTAATCACCAATGTTCTAGCAAAAGTGAATTTCAAAGCACAGCACGGTATGGCTGTTGCTATTGGTTTCCTGGTTTCCCAACAGCTTCAAGATTTTAAGTAGCTTCGTTAACTTATACGGTATGTTATGCAGGTGTACTAGTATCTTTTCAATATATATCTTAATTGCAAATATGTTAATATTTTTATCTACATGAGTTAAATGGCCCTCTGAAAGTTACCCCAGGAACATTTTATCTGTATCTACATAAGTGAAGGATGTAGAGAAATAACTCATGTGAGGAGTAGAATATTCATTTGACAGACTTGCCAATGAGCTCTCAGAATCTAACTTATTCATAAATCAGGGAGCTCCCATCTATCAAGAACTTTGATATACTGCCTTATATCTCTGCCACACCCACAGTACAACCATCTTTACTTTAGCCTCAGCCAGTTCATGCAGGTGAATTCCAAAAACCCTCACATCCCAAGCCCTTCTTTTATGGCCTCTGTTGTCACAGTTGCTGGGCTGGGATACCAGTTAAACTCTCGTCCAAAGAGCAACCTGGAAATAATCCAAAGGAAGACGTTTGACTGAGTGGAGAGAAGTCCACATGTATATGCTTCCTCAATACTTCCAGGAAGAAAGAACTCCTGCATGCGACTTGTAAGTCCTCAAGAAGTCTTCTAGGATTTAGGAACAAGATGCTTGAGAGCCGCTATCCTCCATCTGTTGTCTCTCTTATGCATTGTGGTCCATTGTTCACTTATCTCCCTTGAACTGAATATTCTGACACTTTGTTCTTAAGTCTTGTTTCTAGTGAACCTAGTTTTAAGGTGCCCTGGTTTTAAGGTAATCCCTGGAGAATATAGTGGCTAAGTATATTGGTATTAATTAGAGGTTGAGACTATCATGCAAATAAATAAAAACATAATCATAAAAGATTTGTTTAAATCAACTTATATGGATAAAGAGTACTATTGAACACATGCACACAATACCCCTTGTTTTTCTTTTGAGCAAAGGATTGTAATTCAAGAATGTGCTGTTGAAGCTCAAATGTTTCCTGACAGGTATAGAGTTTTTAATAGGAAGTACAAATACAATGTTATTTATGTAAATTATAATATTGGAATATTATAATTGGAATATAAGAATTCTATAGGCTGAATTTTTTTTTTTTTTTTTTTTAGTTTAAAGGAGAGAAAGAATGAATCGCAGCCCCTAAGGAGTATGACATTTATTTAAGTCTTTCTAGGGAAGAAAACATGCCCTTGGTTTTCAAATCCTGAACAAGGGACAATTAAACAGTTGTGAGCATGGTCCCATCATCCGCAAGCCCAGCACTGAAAGCTTTGCTGAATGTGTCAAGTCGGAGTATGCTCCAGGCTCATTCTGATAGGCACTATCACATTTTGTTCACACAGCGCCACATGTTCACACTGACTTATCTAAAATCCATGCACTTTAACGCTTTGGCCGGCTCTCCCTGAGGATCACACATGCTTCATTCATAGGCTGAATGCTCCATATGTGTCTTACGCGAGTTCAGTGTAAGTACCAGCTAAACTGTCGCCCCTGCTCTGAAAGCTCTGACATTCCATATCATCCTTGGTCCTGCTTTGGCTAACCTTAGACATTTGTTTTCTTCGGTTGGAGCAGGAACCCGAGAAAAGTTAGAATGACAGCAGGGTATCGGCAGATACCACTTGGCATCCTTAATTCATCCAAATCATGCTCCAGTCTTGAATTTAAATGTTGGTTTCCTGTGGGTTATTTTTTCCCTTCTTCTTCCTGGCACAATGCTCTTTGAATGGCAAACAGTAGGCTTGGGGATAGAAAAAGAAAATTATCAGAAACCTTATATGACTCTGATAATATAGCCAACAGCTAGGAATTATGGATACACAATTAATTGTTTGTGTGGTCTGGTATCTCAAGTACTGGAGAAATGTTCAGACATCTTTCTCAGGACAAATAGATAATGCCCTTTCACCAATATTTATATATTAAGTAAGACTTTCAATTCAGAATACTAAGGCACTGGCTAATGGTAACAACATTTGTTTTGTGTGGCTTTGATTAAATGGTCATTTTTGCTACCAGAAAAATATAGATAATGATATCTTTTATGACTTCAGAACCATAGGCAGAAGCAAATTGGAAAATAAATGTAAGAATGTGTTGCAAAGCATAAAATATGCAAAGATAATGAGTCTATTATTAGTAGTAATTTCTTGTTATTACTGCTAACACACATTCATGTAGCTGCAGTCCATTTGTGTCTTCATATAATATTGAGGTACCTAAAAGGCCATTTCTAAAGAAATATCTGGAATTTATGAGGCTAGTTGATGAAAATTTGTATGTTTAGTAACAGTGGAAATGCTCTAGAAAAGTTTTGAAAACAAGTTTACCTACTTTTTGAAGTAATACTGAGAGTTCATTTGATAAACATAATCTTGCTTCTTCTTTCTCTCTCCTGTCTGTGGGAATCACCAGTAGAATGACAACTGAGATGACAATTACCTAACTGTCTTGCACATAGACTAGTAGGACAGCAGCCTTGAGCTGTTTATGTCTGGCCCATGGGGACATGGGGCCCACAGGAACAGGAGAAGATGAATGGTGGCAGCCATTTGCTTCTGTTGAGGAAAGGTAATTTTCTTCCACAGAAAAACAAGCATGCCATCTGCTTAGGGAACACCTCTACTGCTTACAATCATCCGGTTTACTATATTCATGATAATGGGTGGGGTTGCTGACTGTGAATATGTGAAAAAAAGTGAGTCTTTCTTGGACTGCCTATGCAGATCAAATGCACACATGCTCCTTCTGTCTCCTGTGATAGGTGTCACATGGTGATCGTTTTACTGAGCTTGAGATTTATTTAGCACACGTGCACTTTGAAGGCTGAGACAAAATCATGCTTGTGTTATATCAGCTGAGGACAGTTGCAGCTTTTGTCTCCTAATGTTGGTGAACAATATTACTGTACATTATTCTAATAGGGCAATGCCTTTCTTGATAATACATTGAGGTAATGAACGCTGATGATTTGAATAGAATTCTGAAAACGGCTCCCTATTTTTTAGGCCAGCTTGTTAATTGCTTTTAGAAGTATTTCCTTTCTATGATTTCTTGATGAGAAATAAGGACTCAGACTTTACTCTACATATCAACAATGCTAAATACAAAGTCAGCTGTGATTAAAGAGAATCCTAGAAGATATTCTATATTTCAAATAAAATAAGGTTTTTCAAGGAGAAATCATGCCAAAATAAGAAATGGCTTCAAATTTCTGATGTATCAAAATTAACGTACTTTAAACCATTTCTTGCAGGAACAGGATAGCACTCCAATAATAATTGGCTCTGCTTTTTTTGAGGGGTGGTGTGGGGTATTTTTTCTTCTTGGATTTTCCTGCAGAGGAAAGGACTGTGGCTTAGGTAAAGAGAAGAAAATGCCTTACAAAAACTGTCATGTTTGCAAGTGAGGAAGGCAATCTGTAGTGAAACCATTAGTCTACAGAGGAAATTTCTATGAGAAAGCTATTTTGAAGAAATGGAGAGGCCTCATACTGTGTGCAGCACAATGGTGGTAATGGTTGGGGTGCCTGTAGATGAGAAGTACACAATAGCCTGCTGTGTAATTAAAGAGGGATGTTAGAAAGATTGAGATACCCCATACTGAGTCCACAAAGAACACAAATACTTTTAGGGAGATGTGATGGAGTTATACAACTAGTCACCAGGTTTTCAAAATAAATTAAAGGGTACCTGTTACTCTTCAGAGATAGATGAAACTTATTTTTCTTCCTAGACTAAAAGTGCTCATCCATTATTGATTGTTGGTTATCTGTTTTGATACTACTTTCTCTCTCTCTCTCTCTCTCTCTCTCTCTCTCTCTCTCTCTCTCTCTCTCTCTCTCTCTCTCTCTTCACTTCCCTGCCCCAAAGCGACTTGCTTTGGAAATTTTGGTGGCTGTTGAAGATAAAGCTATTGTTATGGCTTTGTGGAATAAAGTATTAGTAAAACAATATCACCAAAAAGTGTCTCATTAAAAATTAAAAACCTTTAGATAAATTTAAGGCAAAAAAAAAAAAAAACTTTTAAGGTTTTAACTACACCACGGCTATCTTACAAAAACATCAGTGACTTTAAGTAAGTAAATTTCTTTTCCCTCTTATTCTCAAACATAAGTTAATTAAACTTAATTTATGAGTTTTGACAGATTGTAGACTTTGAAAAGGAAAGGGTATAAGCATATTAGAATTGTGGTTAGTCATTCTCTCTCTCTCTCTCTCTCTCTCTCTCTCTCTCTCTCTCTCTCCTTCCCTCCCTTCCTTCTTTCCTTCCTTCTTTTGCTGGAAGTAATATTTAATACACATGACTTGAAGTATTATCAAGAAAATTCTGTTGAAAACACCTCTGAAGATGGAGTTGTCTTGGGGAATATTTTTGTGCACTGTGTATTTGAATGTTTATTTCTTTACCCAGATCTGGTTGTAGTCTAGATTTTGTTATTGTCATTATTAGGAAGCACTTCCTGACTCCGTGTTTTGAAAACCAACCAACCAACCAAATCAAATCAAATCAAAACAAAACAACAAAACAAAACAAAACAAAACAAAACAAAACAAAACAAAACAAAACAAAAACTTGTTTTCCATGACCTCTGATTGCCTAATAAGGAGCTGATTTAGCCAGGAGGTGGGCAAGAGAGAGAGGGGAGGTAGGACTTCTGGGTCTAGTGAATGGGTCTCTAGACAGGAGATCATGTTGAGAAATTCACCATGAGACATTCATCATGAAACATTTGTCACCAATGGAGTCACCATGAGGACACTGACAGAACAGGAGCAGTGAATGCTGAGACTAAGATGGCAAGCAATGGGGCATGTGGCTGGGAAGTAGGTTAGGCCTGCATAGTCAGGTTAGAATAGGTAAGAACCTGCCCAGATTAGTGCCTGAAGCTTTTAATAAAAATACCAGGTCTTCACGCTATTTATTGTGGAGATAAAAGCCGCTATAGAATAGCCCCCTAAATTTACTTTACATTTTTTTTTTTTTTTTACATTTTACACATCTATTTTCGTGCATTCTTTTAGACTCATTTTAAGATTCATTTGACAGTGAAAAATCAGGATATCTATCAACTGTGATGTGTCCATTCTGATCTCCTAGTTCACTAAAACTCCATTAGGAATTCCATTTCTATATTCCATACACATACTTTTTCAGCATACATTTAGCAGTTAGGACTCAGTAAACTAACCTCCTGGATTGTTACTGTTTATAAAATGTTGGTTTTAGTGCTCAGATATGCCAACATTTTACAATTCTTGAATATTAGGAGATACAATGTAAGAACTGCCATTCTCTGGTTTTACTAATGGATTAACAGTGTCAAAGACATTATTCTCCAAAATCACAATTTTGTCAAGAGAACAGAAGGAAGAAAAATAAGAGAGAATCAAGACAACCAAAGGTATTACAAGAATCTAAGACTAGTATGGCAAGTCTTAGAAATAGACTTTTTGGTGTCCCAGAAGATCATGATTAAACAAAGAAAGCCTATGAAAGACCGGGATGGGAGCAAATGAAAAAGTCTTGTGAATTCTTTAACTGGCCTTGAGCCTTTAACACTTTTATTGATTCATGAGTAGGGCTGTCTTGTGCTTTCTTAGATATAGGACAAAGAGTCTCTTTTAACTTGACTTTGTGCTTGAAACTTTGGACCAGCACTTATTTCAGACTAACCTTTTGTTAGTCTTTGTTGCTGTTGTTGAATTAATGCATAAAAATATTTTTCCATGAGTAGAAATTTTATTTCATTTTACAATATTTTATCTTAAAAATCAATCTATGATTTATCCCTGCTTTTCTCGAAAAGTTGCATTTGACTTCTAGAACTTGGGGGCTTTTGCAAATTCTTGTCAGTTCTGTCTATACTGGGTCACTTCAGAAACAAATAGTGCCTAAGACCACTTTTCATATATTTTAAGTGAGTAAGATTGAATCCAGGAATTTAAAAAGCTAGTTAAAGAGTTTAAAGCTCACAAAAAGCAAACATGAAGCACCTACTTTTCTAGAGGAATCTAATGTGTGCCCAGGAAATTAGACATTCTTCATCTTGCTTGTCTAACTCCAGCCAGATCATTGCAAGAACTTTCGTCTTTCTTAATTTTAGGTATGCTAGGTGGTTGTAGGCTTATATTTTTCAAAACATACTTTAGTAGGTGTACTTAAATACTTTAACATTCATCCTAGTCCACCACCCACAAGAGATAGTGGAAAGGAAAGGGTAATAGGGCAAGGAGGATGTGGACCCGGGGTGAATTCAGTGTGCATCATCAGGATATAATCAGTTCAGTTCACACAAATCAGAAATGGCAGCTCAATCCACTTGCAAACACATTCACAAATCAGCAAGGGCAGTTTGATCCAGAAGAAACTGAAGCTCTGTCAATTGGCCCAAGTCTGCAGAAGCAGCAAGAAGTTGCCAGAACATCACCAGAAGTTCTTTGGTGTGTTTCTTTCTACGATGTCACAACAAATGATCAGCAAAGTGTGGCAAGATAAAACAATACAACACAGCGTTGTCACCGAAGACTAGTGTCAGCGAAGCCCAAAGGTGACCAGCAAAGAGTGGCAAGGTGAACCAATACCGCATAGTGTTGTCCATGGTCTGTAAAGTTATACTTACACCCTTTCCAAACATCACAAATTCATCAAACACCCACTCTAGCAAAACTCATATGCCCTCTTTCCAGGCAGCTTCCAGAAAAAGACCACAACTCTATTCTCAGCAAAGCATCCTCCCATGTGTCTACTTTAGTAAAAACATCTTCTCATAAGAAAGTTTTTTTTAAAAAAAAAAATTACATGACATGACATGACTGAGTCTCCAAAGAAACCAGAAATTCCCACTTCAGGTGGTGGATATAAAATACTACAGTGGTCTGTAAGAAAGAATAACTATAGTTTAACATGCTAAATGATATCAGCAACATCAGCACATAGCGAAGACATGCTCATGCTATCTTAGTAATATTAACCTCCCTGGCCCCACCTACTCTTGTTTCATTGCCCCCTGGACTCAGTAAAAACAAACCAGTATTTTCCCTTATTGGTAGTGTTTGGACTCATTGATGTTAAGATTCAAATCATGACACTTTCTAGTGGTTTTGGGTTAGACACTAATGTCCAAAGTAGAAATCTTCCATTTCAACTCCAATCCCAGCTCCTATCAATTGTGACTCTAGGTATAGCTGTCCACAAATCTAACTGCCTTTGCATATCAGAACAGCATTCTCACAGCAGGCCATGGAGATAGAGGAGACAACAGAAAGTAGAAATGGCATTTTCTACGTAATGATTATATACTCAGCTCAGTATAGTTCTTAAACTTTAACATAAAGCTTTATATTTGATGTGTATTAATATAAAACAAGAATACATACACAGCTTCTTGTTGTTTTCTTTTGTGTTTGCTTTGATTTTTGATCCAGGGCCTCATACTATGGCATAGGCTGGAGGCTGGAGCCCACTGTATACTGTAGCCCAGACTGGCTCCAAACTTGGAGCAGTCCTCTTACCTCAGACTTATGAATGCTGGGCTTAAAGACGTGAGCCACCACAACTAGATCACATTCATATCTTTAGACATTTTCTCTGTAGACATTCTTCCTAAGCGTGAGGGTCTTCAAGGAATGAAGTGAAAATACAATCATGGTACATTTAGTGAATTGAAAAAATTGCTACTGACTCCAGTCACGTTGGTACCTTCCTCATCATTTATCCTATGTAACTCTATTCAACTACAGAAAACAGACTTCCTGTTAATGTCTATAGAAACCTGTCACTTCTCTCTAAGTCTTCCACCATTTGGTTATTTTCTACAAAAAGCAAAATGCAATGTGTATTCATGTGCATCTACCCAGCTATTTGCAGAATCATAAAGAAACTAGGGTGGAAGAAAGGGTGCATCACAAACTGGTATTGAGAATTTGACATGTTTAAGTAAGCCTTGGAAGGCACTATGGGTAAAAAGAAAAGGGGCTAGAGAACCACAAGCGTAAAAAGAACAGACATCAGGTTGGAGAATTGAGATAGTAGATCAGTGAGTGTTTCTGTTTATCAACATTTTTACAGAAGCTGAAAAATGTTCTGCCTAAAAGCAGTGCTAGTTCCTTGCTCATGAGAGTCACCTGCTTGCTACAGTGCAGCCTCAAGCAGGAACAGAAAGATGCCTTATTAAAGATAAGCATGGGAGCTACTGGGCTGAGCAGGAATTATTCCTCATAATGGTTGATTTCCAAGGTATCACATTTCTTTGTAGTTACATATATGATGTTCTGTTAAGGAAGTATAGATTCTATCACTGTAATTTGTTAACATTGTAGAGAGAAAAAAAAGTGAATTCTATAAAATAAATAAATATCTAAGAGGTGTTTTCAACACAATGTAGTATTATCAACCTAATTTTACTATGTGTGACCTTTCTTTAAGTAAGTCTTAGTAATTGGCAGCATTTAAGAAAGGATTAAGGTGTAAGTGAAGTGGTCCTTCAATCCCTATTCCCACTTTATAGGATACCAACCCTGTTGGTTATAATCACAACGAATTGCAGCAGCATTGCGTGCATTTCACCAAGCACAAATGATAATAATTCTCCATACTGCCCAAGCTCAAATACCCCCTTAACCCATCATAATTATAGTTTTGAGTATCAAAATTTTTATACAATTCTCTATTTATTAAAGCTTTGCTTTGCCCCATTTTCACCGCAGTATAACTGCTACATACCAAAACATAGTAGAAACATGTAAACAGACTCTTAGGTCTCTAGCTAATCTTCATTTTAGTGGAGCAAGTTGCTGCATATCCTGTAAAATGAAACACTAAGTTTGCCATTTCTGTGGAGTTACAAAAATTTAAAGCTCACTTATAAACAGTTATCCATGGAAAGCAAGTGACGTTATTTGTCAGGGAGAATTTGGGGGCCCTCAAACCTCTCCTGTCTTTTCTTTCAGCCCCAGATAGCTGTCATCATTCACCTAATTTCAATTTTTTTCTTCTTACTTTCTGCTTTCCCTTCACAGCACATGCTGGGAACTATCCCTGTGAAGAGCCAGACCCATTGTAAGCAGCCCTGGTTGATTTGTCTCAGTAACTAGTCCCCTAGCACAATGCTGGCAATGTGGAGGGCATCAGTAAAAATATGAAAATAAAGGTACTGACCACTCAACGAGGCACAAAAGGTAAACTAAACTCTCAGACTTCCTGAAGTTAAGAAATAGTATATAGAAAATTCTTATTTTTTTAGGTCATATACATTATTCTTTTTTTAAAACTTATTTTATTAGATATTTTCTTCATTTCCATTTCGAATGCTATCCTGAGTGTCCCCTATACCCTCCCCGCACCCTGCTCCCCTGCCCACCCACTCCCACTTCTTGGCCCTGGCGTTCCCCTGTATGGGGTATATAAAGTTTGCAAGACCAAGGGGTATTTCTTCCCAATGATGGCTGACTACGCCATCTTCTGCTATATATGCAGCTAGAGACGTGAGCACTGGGGGTACTGAGTAGTTTATATTGTTGTTTCACCTATAAGGTTGCAGACACCTTCAGTACCTTGGGTAATTTCTCTAGCTCTTCCATTGGGGTCTCTGTGTTCTATCCTATAGATGACTGTGGGCATCCACTTCTATATTTGCCAGGCATTGGCATAGCCTCACAAATATAGTTATATCAGTGTCCTTTCAGCAAAATCTTGCTGGCATATGCAATAGTGTCTGCGTTTGGTGGCTGATTGTGGGATGAACTCCCGGGTGGGGTAGTCTCTGGATGGTCCATCATTTCATTTTAGCTCCAAACTTTGTCTCTGCCACTTCTTTCATGGGTATTTTATTCCCTATTTTAGGGAGGAATGAAGTATCCACGTGTTGATTCTTGATTTTCCTGTGTTTTGGAGAGTGTATCTTGGATATTCTAGGTTTCCGGGCTAATATCCACTTATCAGTGAGTGCATATCAAATGAGTTCTTTTGTGACTGGGTTACCTCACTCAGGATGATATCCTCCAGATACATCCATTTGCCTAAGAATTACATAAATTCATTGTTTTTAATAGCTGAGTAGTACTCCATTGTGTAAATGCACCACATTTTCAGTATCCATTCCTCTGTTGAGGGACATCACGGTTCTTTCCAGCTTCTGGCTATTATAAATA
>NC_034611.1:23219916-23221043 GCF_900095145.1 Mus pahari | reverse complement strand
TAGGTTTGGTCTTCTCATTGTGTCCTGGATTTCCTGGATGTTTTGAGTTAGGATCTTTTTGCATTTTGCATTTTCTTTGATTGTTGTGTCCATGTTCCCTATGGAATCTTCTGTACCTGAGATTCTCTCTTCTTTCTCTTGTATTCTGTTGCTGATGCTCACATCTGTGGTTCCTGATTTCTTTCCTAGGGTGTCTATCTCCACAGCTGTCTCCCTTTGGGTTTTCTTAATTGTTTCTACTTCCATTTGCAGATTCTTAATGGTTTTGTTCAATTCCATCCCCTGTTTGATTTTGTTTTCCTGTAATTCTTTAGGTATTTTTCTGTTTCTTCTAGCTGTTTAGCATTGTTATCCTGTAATTTTTAAAGGGATTTTTGTGTTTCTTCTTGCTGTTTAGCAGTGTTATCCTGTATTTCTTTAAGGTTTTTTTGTGTTTCTTCTAGCTGTTTAGCAGTTTTCCTGTAATTTTTTAAGGGATTTTTGTGTTTCTTCTACCTGTTTAGTAGTGTTTGCCTGTAGTTATTTAAGGATTTCTTCCTGTTTAGCAGTGGTCTCCTGTACTTTGAGTGAATTATTAATGTCCTTCTTCCACCATCATGAGATATGATTTTAAATCCACATCTTGCTTTTCGGGTGTGTTGGGGTATCCAGGACTCTCTGTGGTGGGCATACTAGGTTCTGATGATGCCCCATGTTCTTGGTTCCTGTTCGTAAGATTCTTACATTTGCCTTTCGCCATCTGGAAATCTCTGGTGTTAATGTTCAAGCTGTCTCTGGCTGGAAGTTGTTCCTCCTGTGATTCTGTTAGCCCCTGTCAGCACTCCTGGGAATCCAACTCTCCCCTATATCCCCTTGGTCAGAGCACTCTCTGCAGGCAAACTCTTCTCTTGCAAGGCAGGTGTCCAGAAGACGGGGGAGCTCTGATCCTCCTTCTCAGTCCTGGGGTCAGAGCCCTCCCTGTAGGCTGACTACTCCCTGTGTGATCCAGAGGACCCGTGATCTCAAGGACCTGTGGTCTCAAGGACCTGTGGTGTGGAGAGTCCTCCCGAGCACTCAGCTGTCTCTGCTGGGGTTCAGAAGAGAGATGGCAGGGGTGGCCACGCCCAGATCGGACCCCACCCCACCCC
>NC_034611.1:23203678-23219750 GCF_900095145.1 Mus pahari | reverse complement strand
CCGGGCAGGCAGTGTTCCTGCTGGCACAAGCCCCTGCTGGATTCTCTGGAGTTGATTGTGTTCCACTCACCGGTGATCCCGAGGACCGTGATCCTGAGGATCTGTGGTGTGGAGAGTCCTCCGGAGTGCTCAGCTGCCTCCGCTGGGGTTCAGAAGAGAGATCTAGAAAATTCTTATTGTACTCCAATAATGATTTCTGATATGATTTAAAAATTAAATTAGAGTGTGTTTCATAACACCTTTCTAAACTTTATGTTTACACAGGCAAATCTGAAGAAAAGGCATGTACAGAAGGGATGAGGAATATAAAATCACTAATCATGTGTTTGTTCTATGCCAGTGCTGATGAACCTCTTTTATGTTGTCACCTTACCTAGCAGAATATAGTTATTTACTAATAGATAAAAACAAAATGGTTTTAGACAGGTGATGAACTTTGGCTTATTGCTTATTAGACATGAACAGACAATGTATTTTACTTTAGATATAAGGAGTCTGACTTTGTATTGAGGTCAACTGAGTAAGTTTTATCCATGAAGAATTTAAAATACTTCAGAACTTTGGTGGTTATTCAGTATTAAGAGTAGTTGGTTAGCATGAACCAAGGCCCTAGATTACAAACACTGAACAAAAAATCAGAAAGCCTAATAATTCACTGTAAAGTTTTTCTTTTGTGTAATTCCTAGTACATTTAGATCTATTATGCTATTTTATTTATTTAGGTATATTATCTGCAGAGATGTTTTGAATGAATGTAACAAAATCTGCAGATGCGAATGGGGTACTCTTGAGGAGCTGATCTAAGGATGTTAGTGTTGACACCATACAGCACACACTCATAGAAGAAAAGAACATGCTATTGCTCATAAGACCTGTATTCATTGTTTAAGCAAAGGCACCAGTAAGTTTCAACTGGGTGTGTAATAAAACAAATCTGTTTGTACTCCCCCGAAGAGCACAGAACCCAGCATATCTGAACTGTTTGGGTTTGTTAAGTCATCTCCCATGGTATTCTTGTAGTCATTGTCTCAAGTGTGCCAGACAGTGTGTACCTTTTCCAATGGAGAGTGACAAAGCCAGCATTTGTATCCAGATATACACACTCCATACCTAATACTTTGAAGAGAAGCACAGATGATGCTTTTTGAAAGAACCATGCAGATCTCCTTAGAGTCTATCCAGGCTGATTGCTGGACTACTTTTTCTTCTTTGTATAAAAAGCTGGGAGATGCTAGTATCCCTTAGATCATGGTCTTAGGACTAAAACTTCAGCACGCTTCGTGATGATCCGTGTCTCACTTGTATGTGAACTGCCTCTCAAAACGGAACAGAGCCCTTTTCCACTGGCATGGGCACAGTTGGGAATATCCCTATGCTAAAAGTTTGGCTTTGATAGGGATTCACGTTTGCTTTCAAAGCTCAAGAAGGAAAAAGAATTGTACTTCTTTAGTCTGTGACTTCAACTCTCATACTTCCTATGTTTCTAATTCAGGGTAACTGTGTTTACCTGCCTCTCTCTGTTGTTAAGGTTTTAATCTGAACAAATTTGTACTGAGTTTACAATATGCAACGGACTCTGCAGAATAGCATCTCATATTCATTATATTATTGAACCTTGGAACTCATGGAACCTAGTAGTTTAAACAGCCAGTTGCAGGTTAAAAATTGGAATATTCTGTTAAGTAACTCAAATTTGTAAAGCCCAGATTTAAGTATATTCCTACCTAGACACAAAGACTTCTTTCGATTAATTTTTTCTTTTTTATTTGGCTCATCTTGTGGTCATTTTGTGATGATTTCCATGTTTTCCGCTTCCCTCTCATCAGCAGAAGCTGCTGCCTCCATGCCTTTATTTTATAAGAAGATACAACAGATTTTTTTTTTTAAGTTAATGATCTTTGAAAGACATGACAAAGTAGGAAGGATTGGGATGAACATGGATCAGGGAAACAATTTTGAAACTGCTGTCTTAAGATCATCAGGAAGCAAATGGGAGGTGGAGAAAAATCCTTGGCAAAAATGTTATGATTGGATCTTATTGGCTGCTGAACCCTCATTTTCAATATTAATGATGAAACTTCAACTAAATGATTGGCAAAGCAACTTGTGTTCCTTCTCTGGGGATTAGAAAAAGAGCACACCATTTTACCATGGTTCCAAAGCCACACATCCGAATCATGTGGTACAACCCACTGTGCAAGTGGCTGTCTGTCTGCAAGACACATCAATTTGCTGCAAAACCACATCAATCAAGCCAGACTTCCCCCAGCTCAGCGTGCCAGAGCCATCACAATCATTAAACAGTAATGCAAATATAAAAGCAATATCTCACCTCATTAGTACTAAATATGTTGTTTATTCTTTCCTCAAGTAAAATGTTTAGAAGCCTGCATAATGAGGGTCTCGTTGACAGAGGTGTGGAATTATGAAGCCGCTAAACCCAGTGTGAAGACAGAGTGATAAAATAGATTGGATTTCGCAAGAGCTATGCTCAGAGCAAACTTGGGTGCCTGGATTCCACATTAGCACATTGTTTTGACATTCATGTGCTCAGAGATTCTATTTCATGGTGATGGGGGGTGGTGGTGTGACATGTGGATTGGGAAGAGAGTATGCATTCGGAAGTCAAAAGCTACCAGCTATGGGCAGAGAGGGAAACTGGATGAGTTCTTAAAGTTATGCCCTATTTTCTAATATGAATATTTGTGTGGAAATACCATATAGATGATGGTCCAGAAACATAGGAAAAACCTATAGGTAAATGAAAGCATTAAATTAAACTTGGTATTCTGTACCTGTCTGAAGTACTGTTTGTACAACTGTGTAATAAACTTGAAAGCTTATCCTTTGAACTCTCAGTGCTCCTCAGCACGCCGAATGCTTGAGCTCTTGACAGAAGAGTGCCGTTGGCTATGAGTGTGTGATTCTTGGTAGTGTTGGTGTGCTGTAATTAGAGCACTTATGTGCATGCTAACACTTCGAGTTGTTTGCAATGTCAGGCTGTTATATTGTTCATTGACGTAATCACCTAAGTTTGTAACAATTCTACCTTTCAAAACCAAATCCAACAACTGAACTATGGATAATAGAAAGGACATTAAAAAAACACTAGCTTCTTACAGCCTTGTGTGGACACTCTATATATTTTTTGACTTTGCAAGGTACACAGTACCTAACTAGGAATGTACAAAAAAATGTTCCCTGTCTGAAGGAAGGATGGACCTACCATAGCTCTTTTCTACCTCTACACACGTTTTTGGGGAGATGTGTGAGTTCTAGGAATTGTCAAGGAAGATTCCCAAATCAGGCTGTGAGGAGACAAAATCACGAAGACTTCATTGTGCCCCATCATTTCTCCTGATGTCCCCAACCCTACACTAGAACCCTGTTTGTAAAGCTGCGTATATCACACCCAAGAAAACAGGAAAAAGAAAGCAAGCTGCAATAGCATTGCAGATATCCTATGTTTTAGAGATAATTTCACTTTGCAGAGGTTACTCTGCTTTAGTGGTAGCCACTCTGTCGCTATTAGTCTTTGATGATCAGTAGGACAGTTTTTGAGGAAGAACTTCGCATTTTTATGAATTGTAGGGCCTTCAAATTTTTCTAATAGAAAATTACTTTTCCTTGGTGCCGAGCTTCTAGTCCACAAGGAAATGGATTTCTTGTTGGTTTCAGGTTCTGTAATTTAGAGTAGTGGGTAGGTACTCTTTAAAGCATTAAAAGGGACCTAAGAAACATTTAGATGAATGAACCAATGCAATTCCCTTATAATGAAGATAAAAATGGAACTAATTTACACACATACATACATACACACACACACAAACACACACACACACACAAACACACACACACACAAGATTTGGAATAAGGAAAGTTGCATTCTAATTTAACTCTGTAGTTTAAATATAAAACGTACATTCAGTTTCTAGACTTGCCCCTTTAAAATATGTTGATAACGCTATTAAAAACAATGAATTTATGAAATTCTTAGATAAATAGATGGATCTGGAGGATACCATCCTGAGTGAGGTAACCCAATCACAAAATAACTTACATGATATGCACTTACCGATAAGTGGATATTAGCCCAGAAACTTAGAATAACTACGATACAATTTGCAAAACACATGAAACTCAAGAAGAAGGAAGACCGAAGTGTGGATACTTCGTTCCTCCTTAGAATGGGGAACAAAATACCCATGGAAGGAGTTACAGAGACAAAGTTCAGAGCAGAGACTGAAGGAATGAGCATCCAGAGACTGCCCCACACAGGGATCCATCCCATAAACAACCACCAAAACTAGACACTACTGCATATGCCAGCAAGATTTTGCTAATAGTATCCTGATATAGCTGTCTCTTGTGAGGCTATGCCAGTGCCTGGCAAATATAGAAGTGGATGCTCACAGTCATCTATTGGCTGGAACACAGGGCCCCAAATGGAGGAGCTAGAGAAAGTATCCAAGGAACTAAAGGTGTCTGCAACCCTATAGGTAGAACAACAATATGAACTAACCAGTACCCGCCAGAGCTTGTGTCTCTAGCTGCATATGTAGCAGAAGAGGGCCTAGTCAGCCATCATTGGGAGGCGAGGCCCTTGGTCTAGTGAAGATTATATGCCCTAGTACAGGGGAATAGCAGAGCCAGGAAGCAGGAGTGGGTAGGTTGGGGGAGCTGGGTGGGGGGAAGGTATAGTAGACTTTCAGAATAGCATTTGAAATATAAATGAAGAAAATATCTAATAAAATATGTTGATACTAATCAACAGGCGAATAATCCTTATCAATTTTATAACTATTGCTGTAAGTTAACTCATTGTTAATAAAGCTTTCTTCTTGTTTGTTTGAGACAGCTTATTATGAATCACAGTGTCACCAATGAGGGCACAAAGACTCAGGTCCATATCCCCACTCTCAGGAGTCTGAGGAGTTCCCCTGGGGACCCTACTCAGGTATCAAAGTCAGGGTTTGTGGATTTCATACTGCAAAGAACCTCACAAGTAGCCAGTTCATAGCACATGGCCAGAGACTTTACTAACAGCGTTTTAGTGTAAGCTTGCACACGAAAGTTGAGAAAGACCCCCAGGCATACCTGGGTGTATGAGTGTGAGTGTCAAAGAAAGTCAGGAAAGAGAGGCACAACCACATGCACAGAATTCTTAGGGAGAGCAGCAATTATTTATCTTAGCATTTGCCCTTTTTGGTGGCTCTCAAGTTATATCTCCAAGCATTACCTAAAGGTCCATTTTCTTGTGTCTCATTTGATAAATGATTTGCATGAGGAGCTCCAGAGATGCCTTTGATCTAATTATAATCTGGTGAGGTGAAGCCAGGAACCACCAGGGTTGCATGAAATTTTTAGTACACAGAGTTTTCTATAAATAAGAGCCTGGTAAGATTGCTAGAGAATGGTAGGTTTATGGCTGGATTGAGAGAAAAACTGTAAGCAGTTGTTAATTCTGCTGGAATTCTTTCCACACTGCTGGCAAGGACTTCTATTAGATTACAGGACAGGGGGCTTCTTTTCACCATCTCATGTTCTCCAAAAATTTCCCTGTCATTTTTGTCCTGCCTCAGCAAATTGCTCTAAAATCTACATACTCCCAACTGACACAGAGAGCTAAGGACTATCTTAAACTTTTGATTCTGCTACATCCATTACCTAAGTACTGGGATTATAGTCAGTAGCCATCCTTCCCAGTTTATATGGTAGCAAGGATCCAACCTTGAAATCTGGGCCTGCTAGACTTTCATTCTACCAACTGATTTCTACCCCCCAGATCTTGTCATCACTACTTTTAACCTGAATATTCAAACAATTTTACTATGTATGTTTGGGTGTCTCCTTTATTATTTTTTATTAGATATTTTCTTTACATTTCAAATATTGTCCCTGTGATGGTTTGTCTATTCTAGGACCAGGGAGTGGCACCACTTGGAGGTGTGACCTGGTTGGAGTAGGTGTGTCACTGTGGGTGTGGGCTTAAGACTCTCAATCTAGGTGCCTAGAAGTCAGTCTTCCAGTAGCAGCCTTTGGATGAAGATGTAGAACTCTCAGCTCTGCCTGAGCCATGTCTGCCTGGATACTGCCATGCTCCCACCTTGATGATAATGGACTGAACCTCTGATCCTGTAAGCCAGCCCCAATTAAAAGTTGTTCTTTATAAGACTTGCCTTGGTCATGGTGTCTGTTCACAGCAGTAAAACCCTAAGAAAGAAGTTGGTACCAGGGACTGGGGTATTGCTGTGATAGGCCTGACCATGCTTTTATTTGAAAGAATATGGATTTGGGGACTTTGGGTTTGGAATGCTTTAAATGAGGCTTAATGGGTCATCCTAGTAGGAATATGGAAGACTTTGTTGCTGGGAGTAATTTGAACTGTGTTGACCTAGCCCGAGAAATTTCAAAGGAGAAGAATTTTAGAATGTGGCATAAAGACTGTTTTGTGGTATTTTGGTGAATAATGTGGCAACTTTTTGCCCTTGTCTGAAAATTCTGTCTGAGAGACTCAGATTAATTGCATTGACAAAGGAAGTTTCAAAAAAAGCCCAGCAGAGACTTTGTTCTCTGGCTAAGTCTCACGAAGAGAAGTTTGAACAAGTATAGCAAGCTTAGAAAGGAAAAATATAAAATATATGGTTTGAATATTAAATGGGTACCAGGAAGTGATCCTGTGTTCTAGGAAATAAGATTAAGGGAGTGGAACCTAGGGGCAAGATCCTATCCAGCTAAATTTAGATCCAAGCATGGTGGTACACACCTTTAATCCCAGGAGACAGGCATGCTGATCTCTGTGTACAAGGTCAATCTACAGAGAAAGATCCGGGACAGCCAAGATTAGGCAGTGAAGGAGTTGGAAAACAAAGCCAGTAATAATGTAATAGTACAAGGGTCATGTTCCAGCTCCTGTAAGTAGCAGAACTCTGCAGTTTCAGCCTTGTGACTCTGCCTTTAGAGTGAATAATAGAAGGGACTACTTGAACAATCAATGCTGGTTAGCTGGAGCTAAGAAATTAGCANTGATTAAGAAGAGACCAGCATCACTGAGGTGAAATCTTTTTGGAATTGTTTTCTGTGAGCACAAAGAAGCTGTGTTCTAGAGATAGCCAAGGTTGTACCTCATGCTGCAGCTGGACTTGGTAACCTGTAAGAGTCACCCAGCTGGTACTGGTTTTGAAGGCATGAAGGTGTCATGAAGAACAGCTGAGGCTTGGCACTGAGAGAAGTCATGGAAGGCCATTGGAGAAGGTGTAGCCTCAGCTGTAGTTGATGGCTCAGGACTGAAGGGGTCATGCAAAGGATTTGAGGCTTGGCACCATGAAGAGAGCCTATGAGAGGCTATTGGTGAAACCTAGTTGGAGTGGAACACCACAGTGTATTGAAGATGTCAGTACCATGAGGTGATCACCAAGAACAGCAGCCGTAGTTGAGTGGATCAACCTGAGTTTAGAGTGCTACAGAGGCCAGAGCTGGAGAAGTGATGCCAGCCCTTAGGAGGAGCCCAAAAGATCAAGAAGCTGTAATATTGAAATTGCCTTGGAGACTCAAAGATGTTAAAGATGCCAGAGCCATGGGATACATGGTGAGGAAAGCTGCTAGCAGGGAGTGGAACCAGCCCAGGAGAAAGCAGTTTGTTGCAGTCAACAAAGATGAAAAAGGAGTGGAGATCTGAAGACCACTTTGACATCAGCCATGGAGATTCAGAGTTTGGAGTTTGCCCAGCTGGTTTCCTGTCTTTGAGAATTACAGTTAAGTGATTGGATGAATCTCAGAAGAGACCTTGGACTTTGGACTTTTAACATTGTTGAGACTGCTATACACTATGAGGACTTTGAAAGTTGGACTAAATGCATTTTGCATTATGCTATGTTTACGTATGCCCCCCCCATAGACTCATGTGTTTCAACAAGTTTATGGGAGCCAGGGAGTGGAATGTGATGGTTAGTCTATTCTTGGACCAGTGAGTGGCACCACTTGGAGGGGTGACCTGGTTGGAGTAGGTGTGTCACTGTGGGTGTAGGCTTAATACTCTCCACCTAGGTGCCTAGAAGTCAGTCTTCCACTAGCAGCCTTTGGATGAAGATGTAGGATTCTCAGCTCTGTCTGAGCCATGCCTGCCTGGATACTGCCATGCTATGCTCCCACCTTGATGATAATGGACTGAACCTCTGATCCTGTAAGCCAGCCCCAATTAAATGTTGTTCTTTATAAGACTTGCCTTGGTCATGGTGTCTGTTCACAGCAATAAAACCCTAACTAAGACAGTCCCCTTTCCTAGTTTTCTCTCTGAAAATCCCCTATCCTCTCCCCCTTCCCCCCTGCTCCTCAACCCACAAACTCCCACTTCCTAACCCAGGCATCCCCCTATACTTGGGCATAGAACCTTCACAGGACCAAGGTGTGGCTCCTTTATTTGTTTTGTTTTTGTTAAAGATGGTTCAATTACTAAGGTCTCTGAATGTGATCCAAATAAAATCACATTCTAAAAGTAGAGAAAAAGTCTGTGTTTTCATCCATTTTAATATATTGAATTTTCTCATGTTCTTTTTTATTACATATTTTCTTTTTTTACATTTCAAATGTTATCCTCTTTCCTGGTTTCCCCTCTGAAAACCCCTACCCCACTCCCTGCTCCCCAACCCACCCACTCCTGCTTCCTGGTACTGTCATTCCCCTATACTGGGACATAGAAACTTCACAGGAACAAGGGCTTCTCCTCCCATTGATGAGGCCATGAGTCCCACCATGTGTTTTCTTTGGTTGGAGGTTTAGTCCCAGGGAGCTCTGAGTGTACTGGTTAGTTCATATTGTTGTTCCTCCTATGGGGCTTAAAACCTCTTCAGCTCCTTGTGTCCTTTCTCTAGCTCCTCCATTGGAGACCCTGTGCTCAGTCCAATGGATGGCTGTGAGCCTCCTCTTCTGTATTTGTTAGACAATGGCAGAGAATCTCAGGAGACAGCTAAATCAGGCTCCTGTCAGCAAGCTCTTCTTAGCATCCACAATAGTATCTGGGTTTGGTGGTTGTTTATGGGATGGATCCCCCAGTGGGGCAGTCTCTGGATGGTCCTTCCTTCAGTCTCTGCTCTGAACTTTGTCTCTGTAACTCCTTCCATGGGTATTTTGTTCCCCCTTCTCAAAGGAGCGAAGTATCCACCCTTTGGTTTTCCTCTTTGAGTTTAATGTGTTTTGTGAATTGTATCTTGGGTATTCCAAGTTTCTAGACTAATATTCACTTATCAGTGAGTGCATATCATATGAGTTCTTTTGTGATTGGGTTACCTCACTCAGNATGGTATCCTCCAGATCCATCTATTTACCTAAGAATTTCATAAAGTCATTGTTTTTAATAGCTAAGTAGTATTCCATTGTGTAAATGTACCACATTTTCTATATCCATTCCTCTGTTGAGGGACATCTGGGTTCTTTCCAGCTTCTGGCTATTATAAATAAAACTGCTATAAACATAGTGGAGCATGTGTTCTTATATGTTGGAGCATCTTCTGCGTATATGCCCAGGAGTGGTATTGTTGGATCTTGGGTAGTACTATGTCCAGTTTTCTGAGGAACTGCCAAACTGATTTCCAGAGTGGTTGTACCAGCTTCCAATCTCACCAGCAAACGAGGAGTATTCCTCTTTTTCCACATCCTTGCCAGTATCTGCTGTCACTTGAGTTTTTGATCTTAACTATTCTGACTGGTTTGAGTTAGAACCTTAGCGTTGCTTTGAATTGCATTTCAATGATGACTAAGAATGATGCAATTTTTCTTTAAGTGCTTCTCAGCCATTCAATATTTCTCAGTTGAAAATTCTTTGTTTAGCTCTGTACCTCATTTTTTTTAATAGAGTTATTTGGTTTTCTGGAGTCTAACTTCTTGAGTTCTTTATATATCTTGGATATTAGCCCTGTATCAGATATAGGATTGGTAAAGATCTTTTCCCAGTCAGTTGGTTGCCTTTTTGTCTTCTTGACAGTGTCCTTTGCCTTACAGAAGCTTTGCAATTTTATGAGGTCCCATTTGTCAACACTTGATCTTACAGCATAAGCCACTGGTGATCTGTTCAGGAATTTTCCCCATGTGCCCATATGTTCAAGGCTCCTCCCCAATTTCTCCTCTATAAGTTTCATTGTCTCTGGTTTTATGTGGAGGGTCTTGATCCACTTGGTCTTGAGCTTTGTACAAGGAGATAAGAACGGATGCATTTGCACTCTTCTAAGTGCTAGCTGCCAGTTGACCCAGCACCATATGTTGAAAATGCTGTCTTTATTTTTTCCTCTGGGTGATTTTAGCTCCTTTGTCAATGATTGAGTGACCTTGGGTGTGTGGGTTCATTTTGGGGTCTTCAATTCTAGTCTATTGATCTACCTGTCTGTCACTGTACCAGTACCATGCAGTTTTTATCACAATTGCTCTGTACTACAGCTTGAGGTCAGGAATAGTGATTCTACCTGAAGATCCTTTATTGTTGAGAATAGTTTTTGCTATCCTAAATTTTTTGTTATTCCAGATGAATTTGCAAATTGCTCTTTCTAAATCTGTGAAGAACTGAGTTGGAGTTTTGATGGGGATTACATTGAATCTGTAGGTTAGTCTCGGCAAAATGGCCATTTTTATTATATCAATCCTGCCAATATATGAGCATGGGAGATCTTTCCATCTTCTGAGATATTCTTCCATTTCTTGAAGATCTTGTCTTACAGATCTTTCACTTGTTTGGTTAGAGTCACACCAAGGTATATAATATTATTTGTGACTATTATGAAGGGTGTTGTTTCCCTATCTTTTTTCCCTCAGCCTGTGTATCCTTTGTGTAGAAAAAGGCCTCTGATTTGAGTTAATTTTATATCCATCTACTTCACTGAAGTTAATTTGTATGTTTGTTTGTAGAAAGAGTGAAAGGTAGAGAAAAAGGAGAGAGAGCGAGAGAGAGAGAACAAGAGCAAGAGAGCGAGAGCGAGAGCGAGAGAGAGAGAGAGAGAGAGAGAGAGAGAGAGAGAGAGACAGAGAGAGAAAACCAGCACATATTTTATCATTCCAGTGTATAGGTACCTGAATGATATGTATGTACACTTGTGTGTATACATGTATATGTAAACTTATATTTGTGTATGAACAATATTATTCATTACATTAGAAATAAATTTCCCATTATTGACTATTTTTTATAGTTCTTAGTTGGGATAAATTTTCTCTTAATATTTTTCTCAATCTGTGCAAAGAAGAGTTTCTTTAGGCAAGTGTCACCTTTCTAAGTTTTCATTTCATATCTGAGATAATCAGAGAATGTCAGAGGCATTCCCTCTCCATTATAGAAGAAAGAACTATATCCCATTCCATAAGGCCAGCAAAGCTTAAATTTACGGTGAACATGCAGACAATTTGAACAATCTGTAGCACTGATACTAAATTAACTTTCTCTTTCAAGAGTGCACGGGAATACTTTAGATGCAACGAGAATACTAGGGTAGCACGCACAGTGTTGGCAGCTACCAACATTACTGACTTTGTACATAAAACTTAGAATACATTACCTTCTTTTATTCAAATCTAAATATTTGAACTCACACACCTTGCTGCTGAGTCTCTCTGGGTTTGTGTATCGCATCATGATTTCTATTTATTTAGCATTTCATGTCCACTTATACGTGAATACCTACCATGCTTGTTTCTGGGTCTGGGTTACCTTACTAAGGATAATTTTTCTAGTTCTACCCATTTCCCTGCCAATTTCATGATATTGTTTTATTAACAACTAAGTAATACTTGATTGTGTAAATGTACTACATTTTCTTTATTCATTCTTCAGGGATCATCTAGGTTGTTTTCAGTTTCTGGCTATTATGAGTAAAGCGATGTGAACATAGTTGAACAAATGACCTTGTGGTAGGATAGACTATTCTTTGAGTATATACCCAAGAGTGGTATAGCTGGGTCTTGATATAGATTGTGTTTCAGTTTTCTGAGAAACTGTGTTAATAATTTCCATAGTGGCTGTTCAAGTTTGTGCTTACCAGTAATAAAGTAGTATTTCAAGTATAGATATTTTGAAGGCAAACCCCACAAAATTTGTTTTCTTTGTCTATTGTATGTCTCTGAAACTCTCCTGGAAGAAATGTCCAGTGTATAACTTCAGAGAGCTCTTGTCATCTCCATGCTTAATTGACTATGGCATAGTGCTAACCCCCCAAAAGAAGACACACTTCTCAAAAAAGTCAGTTTTTAAGAATGGGGGGGGGGAGGGAGGAGACAGGTACTCTAAACATTTTAGTATAAAACATATTTAGATTTTCTTCAACTGTTTTTTTTTTTTTTTTGATAAAAATACAGTTGTTAAAGACACTGACAACCATAGTCAGTTTAAAGATTCAAGAGACTTGAGTACGGAAGGCTTCTGATCACAGTGCTAAGCCTTCTGAAAGAAGACAGTACTGGATAGGCACAGGGATCAGTCCAGAAGGAAAGGAAAGTTGCCACAGTAAATGTTGCTAAAGCTCATCTGAATACTCTGGAGGAAAAATTTGCTGATTTATAGACTTTATAAGCTGTAAGTTCAAGGCAAAGTTCTTCTGATGCCAGCGAGTGTTATAAACCATTTGAGGTATGAGGAGGGGATGAGGTGACCTTGGTAATGTGTCCCTCTCACACTTCCCTTCGGCCCAGAACAGTGCAGCAAGAAGACAAAGTGAAAGTTTCCTCACTAGACTCATATCTAAAGATTTAAATGTTTAAATGTCAAAACATACTTAGAAAACACAAGACTGATTTCTCCAGAGGATGAGATTGGCTTTTTTTTTCTGGTACATTACTCTTAAGAAGACTAAATATCACTCTAGACAACTTTCTCCCTGTAAGTGTGGAGTCGATGAATATTCAATCCATGAGATCATGCTAGGTCCTATGGGAGAAGAAATAAGTGTGCCACGAATGTGCATGCCTTTCGCCTTAAGACAGCTATCCACCTCAGTCTTTAATTAAGTGCCACTTGGTGTGACCATGTTCAGAAGTTTTGGGGACCACTGCATAGTTCAGTGAGTCAGGTCTGATTGATGAGCAGATTTCTCCAGTTACTGAGGTGACCCAGCTCTTTTCATCTTCTCATTCAATGATGTTGGACCTTGACATCGTGTAGCATAGAAGGATGATCAGAGAAGGAAAAAGCATAGCTGTTCTTATGTATTTCTGTATAGTTAAGTTCATTTCCTATCAACTGGCAAGAAAAATTTTCTAATATCGTCAATTAGATAAGAGTCAGGAGGCAGTATACTTTACTAATTGTTTGCTTAGATAACATTGTAATTATGTAATTTACAATGTTTAACATTGTAAATTATGATAGTATATATTTATTAGTTTTATTAGTGAAGTCATAGGGACACAATACACAGCAATTAAATCAAGGTAAATTATCTATTGTTTTACATGCTTACTTTTATGATTAAAAGCATTTGAGATTTAATTCTAGTAATTTCACAATAGGTAATAAATTATTGACTACCTTCATACAATACACTAGATGTGTAAGCACTCTTCTGACTAAAGGTATCTCTGCTTAAGCTAAAGTTTTCCACTTTTCAATTGTTCAGGATACTTACAATCACAATTCTAAATTTTGCTTCTCGTTTAGATAGTTTTTGCCATACATATACTGTTACACCATGGGGTAGCTTTGCTTTTGGACCTAATATATTATACTTAGTGTTATATCCTTTAGTTTTGTCTCTCTCTCTCTCTTTTTTTTTTTTTTTAACAAACGGAAGCTGTTCTTTTGAAGGCTGAGTGGAATTACAATGGACAACTGAGTTACAGTTTCCTTTTGTTGATGTCATTTATTTTGTCATTGATTTGTTACATATAGAACATGAACATGAGTACACAGATATGAGTTTAACATGCTGATGTCATATTTGTTGGTTATACACTTAAAATATGATGATTGATCATATGATAAGTATGATTTTCCTGCTAATTTTTCTCACTATGTAATTGTTCTCCTTTTAAAAAGAGTATCATCAGTAAACATTTTATTTTTCATTTTTAGTGATAGCCATTCTGATATGTATTTGAGGTGGGAGTTGAACTTAGACTTAAAGCATATTAGGGAAAACATATAGAACTAAGGCATATCCCTGGTACTCACATTGTGGTTTTAGTACACGTTTTCCCGATGATTAATGTTGGATAATTTTTAATTTACCTACTGTCCATTTGTTGGTCTTTTGAGAAATAGCTATCTACATCACTTCCCTATATTGATTCAGATAATTTGTTTTATTTCCCAAGTTGCCTGAGTGCTTCTGTGTGTAAGATGATGTTAACACTTCATCAGACATACAACTTGCAAACATGTTTTCGTAAGTGATAGGTTGTCTCTTTATCAGCCAGTTGTTTCTCTGAATGTGCAGAAGTTGTGTTATTTGGTGTAATACATTGTTACTTTTCTTGGCTGAGGATTTCTGATCAAATCCAAATTTATCACTGCTCAGATCAAACCTGTATAATTTCTCTCCATGTTTTCTTAGACTATTTTCATAGATTAAAGCTTTTCCTAGTGTATACTTATTTGTGTTGTGAAATGGGCATCACATTTTATTTTCCTTCATGTTTTCTTAGCATTTCTGAAGAGACTACCATTTTCTTGTCATGTGTTCATACTTTTGTTGGAATGTGACATGTGTTGGTTCACACTGGCTGCAACTATAAATGTTTCTCTTTATATGCTATTTAATGACTATAATTTTGCAGTGTAGTTTGAAAGCAAACAGTATGATTATTGTGGCTGCTCTTTTTGCTTAAGATCACATTGACCATTTAGGTTTGTATTCGTTGTGATTGATATGAATTATAGTATTCTAATATTTTTGAAAAAAGTAAGCAAAGGATATTAATAAGGTTTACATTAGATTTGTAATTTGTAGATCTACTTGTTGGTATAGACATGTTAGCAATATTAAATCTTCTAATCCATGAATATAGAATCTCTTTCCATTTGTTTGTCTTATATATACAGATCTCAGTGAAACAAAGCAGTTACACTTCCAATGGACAAAGTCACAAGTTAGAGGTAACTTGGGATAAATATTTGAATACCTACATTTGTTAAGACATTAATACCCAGAAAAATCAAGGAACTAAATTAAAACCAATCAGTAAAAGGAAAATACATAATGCGATTTAAGGTCACCACTGACTAAGGCTTTAATAACAAAACAAAGGACTTTAATAACAAAAACAAAGGAAGGCTCATATACACATGGAAGCTGAACAATGCTCTACTCAATGGTAACTTGGCTAAAAAAGAAATACAGAAAAAAGACTGTTTATAATTTAATGAAAATGAAGGCACATCATACCAAAACTTATGGGACACAATGAAAGAAGTGGTAAAAGGAATACTCATTGCTCTAAGTACATCCAAAAAGAAACTGGAGAGAGCATACGCTAGTAGCTTGACAGAACACCTGAAAGCTCTAGAACAAAAAGAATCAAATACACCCAAGAGTAGTAGATGGCAGAAAATAATCAAATTCAGGGCTGAAATCAACCAAGTAGAAACAAAAATAACTATGTAAGGAATCAATCAAATCAGGAGCTGGTTCTTTGAGAAAATCAACAAGATAGATAAACCCTTAGCCACACTACTCAGAGGGCATAGAAACAGTATCCAAATTTTAAAAATCAGAAATGAAAAAGGAGATATAACAATGGAAACCATGGAAATCCAAAAAAAAAAAAAAAAAATCATCAGATCCTACTACAAAAGTTTATACTCAGATTGGAAAATCTGGATGAAATGAATAATTTTCTAGACACATACCAGGTGCCAAAGTTAAAACAGGATCAGATAAACCATTGAAATAGTCCCACAATCCCTAAAGAAATAGAAACAGTCATTAATAGTCTCCCAACCAACCAACCAACCAACCAAACAAACAAACAAAAGACAAAAGCCCAGGACCATATGGGTTTAGTGTAGAATTCTATCAGACCTTTAAAGAAGACCTAATACCAATACTCTTCAAACTATTCCACAACAGAGAAACAGAAGGAACACTACCCAGTTCATTCT
>NC_034611.1:23179136-23203323 GCF_900095145.1 Mus pahari | reverse complement strand
ACAACAAATGTCAAAGAGATACAAACTGAAAAGGAAGAAGTCAAAATGTCACTATTTGAAGATCATAGTATACTTAAGTGACCCTAAAAATACCACCAGGGTATTCCTAAACGTGATAAACAACTTCAGCAAATTGGCTGGATACAAAATTAACTCAAACAAATCAGTAGCCTTCCTCTACTCAAAAGATAAACAGGCTGAGAAAAATATTAGGGAAACAACACCCTTCACAATAATCACAAATAATATTACATGCCTCAGTGTGACTCTAACCAAACAAGTGAAAGATCTGTATGACAAGAACTTCAAGAAATGGAAGAAGATCTCAAAAGATGGAAAGATCTTCATTGATCATGGATTGGCAGGGTTAATATAGTAAAAATGGCCATCTTGCCGAGAGTAATCTACAGATTCAATGCAATCCCCATCAAAGTTCCAACTCAGTTAATTCTTGACAGAGATAGAAAGATCAATTCTCAAATACATCCGGAATAACAAAAACCCCAGGGTAGCAAAAACTATTCTCAGCAATAAAAGAACTGGGGAACCACCATCCCTGACCTCATGCTGTACTACAGTGCAATAGTGATTAAAAAAAAAAAAAACAAAAAACTGTATGGTATTGGTACAGAGACATGCAGGAAGATCAATGGAATAGAATTGAAGACCTAGAAATGAACCCACACACTTGATACTTGATGATATTTGACAAAGGAGTTAAAACCATCCAGTGGAAAAAAGACAGCACTTTCAAAAAATGGTCCTGATTCAACTGTCAGTCAACATGTAGAAAAAATGCAAATCGATATTCTTATCTCCTTGTACAAAGCTCAAGTCCAAGTGGATCAAGGACCTCCACATAATATCAGATTCACTGAAACTAACAGAGGAAATAGTGGGGGAAGTGCCTCCAACATATGGGCACAGGAAAAAATTTCCTGAACCGAACACCATTGGCTTATGTTTTAAGATCAAGAATCGACAAATGAGACCTCATAAAGTTGCAAGGCTTCTGTAAGGCAAAGGAAATTATCAATAGGACAAAACAGCAACCAGTGAATTAGGAAAAGATCTTTACCAATCCTAAATCTGATAGAGCACTAATATCCAATATATACAAAGAACTCAAGAAGTTAGATTCCAGAGAATCAATAACCCTATTAAAATTGGGGTACAAAGCTAAACAGAATTTTCAACTGAGGAATACTGAATGGCTGAGAATCACCTAAAGAAATGTTCATCATTCTCAGTTATTATTGAAATGCAATTCAAATATTCCCTGAGGTTCCATCTCACACCAGTCAAAATGGTTAAGATCAAAAATTCAGATGACAGCAGATGCTGGTGAGGATATGGAGAAAGAAGAACATTCCTCTATTGCTGGTAGGATTGAAAGCTGGTACTACCACTCTGGAAATCAGTCTGGTGGTTCCTCAGAAAACTGGACATAGTATTACCTAAGGACTCAACTATACCACACCTGGGAATATACCAAAAAGATGTTCCAACATATATCAAGGACTCATGATCCATTATGTTTATAGCATCTTTATTTATAATAGCCAGAAGCTGGAAAAAAACTCAGATGTCCTTCAACAGAGGAATGGATACAGAAAATATGGCACATTTACACAATGAAGTACTACTCAGCTATTAAAAACAATGAATTCATGAAATTCTTAGGCAAATGGATAGAATTAGAAAATATCACCCCAATTAAGTTTACCCAATCACAAAAGAACACATATGGTATGTACTCACTGATAAGTGGATATTAGTCCAAAAATCTCAGAATACCCCAGATACAATTCATAGAAAAAAAAAAACCACCATCCAGAGACTTCCCCACTTAGGGATCTACCCCATAAACCACTACCAAACTCAGTTACTACATAGATGCCAACAAGAGCCTGCTGGCAGGAGCCTGACCAAATGAAACTCAAGAAGACGGAAGACCAAAATGTGGGTGCTCCAGTCCTTAGAAGGAGGAATAAAATAATCATGGGAGCAAATATGGAGAATTCTATCAGACCTTTAAAGAAGACCTAATACCAATACTCTTCAAACTATTCCACAACAGAGAAACAGAAGGAACACTACCCAGTTCATTCTTAAGGCCACTGTCACTCTGATACTGCTTGTGGACGTTGTACATCGTGGTGCGCACTAGGCTCCGCACCACGATGTACAACGTCCACAAGATGCTGAAAAAGCATTTGACAAAATTCAGCATCCCTTCATGTTAAAAATCTTGGAAAGATCAGGAGTTCAAGACTCATAAATAAACATAGTAAAAGCAATATACAGCAAACCAGTAGCCAGCATCAAACTAAATGGAGAGAAACTTGAAGCAATCCCAGTAAAATCAGGGTCTACATGAGGCTGTCCACTCTATCCCTGTCTATTCAATATAGTACTTGAAGTTCTAGCTAGAGCAATTGGACAACAAATGTCAAAGAGATACAAACTGAAAAGGAAGAAGTCAAAATGTCACTATTTGAAGATCATAGTATACTTAAGTGACCCTAAAAATACCAGAATGTGGAGCAGAGACTGAAGGAAAGGCCATCCAGAGACTGCCCCACCCGGGGATCTATCCCATATACAGTCACCTAACCCAGACGCTATTGTGGATGCCAAGAAGTGCATGATGACAGGAGCCTGATATAGCTGTCTCCTAAGAGGCTATGCCATAGCCTGACAAATACAGAGAGGGATGCTCGCAGCTAACCATTGGATTGAGTATGGGGTGCTCAACTGAGGAGTTGCAGAAAGGACTGAAGGAGCTGAAGGGGTTTGCAGCCCCAAAGGAAGAACAACAATAGCAACCAACCAGATCCCCCAGGGCTTCCAGGGACTAAACCACCAACCAAAGGGTACACATGGATGTACCCATAGCTAAAGCTTCATATGTAGCAGAGGATGGCCTTGTAGGGCATCAATGGGAGGAGAAGCCCTTGTTCTGTGAATGCTTGATCCTCTGTGTAGGGAAATTAGAGGGCAGGGAGGCAGGAGTCTTTAGGTGGGTAGTGGAACACCCTCATAAAAACATGGGGATAGGAAATGCCATGGGGCTTTCCAATGGGGAGAAACCGGGAAAGGGGTAACGTTTGAAATGTAAATCAAGAAAATATCCAATAAAATGTAAAAAAAAAAATAGAGGAAGGATAGAATACAGATTTTGCAAAATAACGCAAGGCAATTGTACATGTATTTGAGAACAATGTTCAGCACCACCGATCTCTAGAGAGGCAGGAATGCAAACTACAGCCATGTCTCCATACATCTGTCAGGAACGCTCTCATTAGTAAGCTTTTCTTGGAGTCTAGTGTTTCTGTAACATAGGTGTGTTTTTCAAGTGGCTTTCTCGGTGGACGCTTTGAAACGGCCTCAGCATCTCTTCATTCCCTTTCATGGTTTTTCTCTTCTAATGGAATTATCCTGTGTATTCTTTCTGAGATCATTGAATATTCTACTTGCTTGAACCTACTCTTGAATTGTTCATTGAATTCTTCAGTGATATGTATTCTTTTCTACCAGGATTTCTCCTTATATTTTTTTCTTGGGGGGGCTCTCTTCCCATTTTCTCTGGTAATCTGCTTTATAACCCATTTCTCCATCCTTATAGTCTTGTAATTAACTTAGCATTTTCCACGTGGTCCTTCTGAACTCTGCCGCTTTATGATAAGCTTTGCAGGTTTTTCTATCTGTCCCAAACTTATTATAATTCTTGCCTCCTTGCATCAGTACCTTTTGAGGTGAGAGCTCTCTCTGGTTGTGACTGATGGACCTTCTTTAGTCTAAGTTGTGAGGCCAGAGGAGCCAGATTGTAGAAACACAAGACAGGCACAATTTGCTCTCAGTTTCTCCAATGGACTGATTTGCTGCCTTGGCTCTTAGGTAAGACTGCTGGTTGGGGTTTACTGCCTCCACTGGCCAGCTTTTGTATTTACATTGATTAAGCAAGGTTTGTATGCATTTGCTGGGCAATGTGGTTACAGGGATTCTGCAGCTTGGCAGGGCTTTGGGTGGATCATGATGATGGGGTTGCTTCTTCTTGTAGCAGACGAAGCCAATGTTTCCTCTGTCAGCAAGTATGTGTGGTTGATGCCTACCTTTTTGTCTAAGTCAGTGGTTCTCAATCTTCCGAATGCTGCGATCTTTTTGTTTATTCTGTTTTTCCGAAGCAGTTTCTCTGGGTAGCACTGTCTGTCCTGGAACTCACTCCATAGAGCAGGCAGACTGGCATCAAACTCAAAAAAGGAAAAAGAAGAACTCAGTCAAAGACATTCTATCAGCCATTTTCCTTTAAAGTGGTTTTTATTTGGTTCTATGATCCACATGGGTATCTATCTATCTCATTCCCAGGTTTTGGGTTTTTCTCCAAGTTGTTTTGTGTGGGGCTAGTTGCTAGATGGACTTCTTTTTTTAAAAAAAATTAAATTATTAATTATTTTATTTATTTACATTTCAAATGTTATCCTCCTTCCAATTATCCCATCTTCAAATGCCCCACCCCATCCCCCTCTGCTTTGCCTCTATGAGGGTGCTCCCCACCCACCCACTCCTGCCTCACCCCTCTAGCATCCACCTTCACTGGAGTATCAAGCCTCCACAGGACCAAGTGCCTTCTTGCCCACTGATACCAGATAAAGCAGTCCTCTACTACATATGTAATGGGAGCCATGGACCAACTAATGCATACTCTTTGGTTGGTGGTTTAGTCCCTGGGAGCTCTGAAGGGTCTTGTTAGTTGATATTGTTGCTCTTCCTATGGGGTTGCAATCTCTTCTAATTCCCTAATCCTTCCCCTAACTCTCCCATTGGGGTCCCCCTGGTCAGGTCTATGGCTGGCTGTTCATATCTGTATTGGTCAGGTGCTGGTGGAACATCTCAGAGGACAGTTGTACCAGGCTCCTGTCAGCAAGCCCTTCTTGGCATCAGCAACGGTGTCAGGATTTGGTGTCTATGGATGGGATGCATCCCTAGGTGGGGAGGACTCTGGATGGTCTTTCCTTCAGTCTGTGCTTCATTTTTTTTTTATCCCTGCATTTCCTTTAGATGGAAACATTTCTTGGTTAAAGATGTTGAGATGAATGGGTGGCCCCATCCCTCCATGGGGAGTCATGTCTATCTACTGCATGTGCTCTCTTCAGGTTCTACCCCCCACTGGTGGTTATTTTAGATAATTTGATCCCCATTGGGTCCTGAGAGTCTCTTGCATGCCCTGTGTCTGGGATTTTTCTAGTGGTTCCTCTTGTCCCCCCTACAAGACAATGTTTCTATGCATTGTCCTGAACCTCTAGACATCTCTTCTGGATATCCCAGACATGATCCTGTCCTCCTTCTTTTCCTTCCTTTTTCCCTCTTTCACCAGATCCCTCCCTCCTTTGATAATTTTGTACCCCCTTCTAAGTGGGATTGAAGAATCCAGACTTTGGTCTTCCTTTTGTTATGTTTCATACAGTTTGTGAGTTGTATCATGGGTGTTCTGAGCTTTTGTACTATTATCCACTTATCAGTGACTACATTCCACATATGTCCTTTTGGGTCTGAGTTACCTCACTCAGGATAATATTTTCTAGTTTCATCCATTTGTGTGCAAAATTCTCTAAGCCATCATTTTTAATAGCTGAGTAGTACTCCATTGTGTAAATGTAACACATTTTCTGTATCCATTTTTCTGTTGTGGGACATCTGGGTTGTTTCTAGCTTCAAGCTATTATAAATAAAGCTGCTATGAACATAGTGCAGAACATGCCCTTGTGATATATTAGAGCATCTCTTAGGTATATGCCCATTAGTTGTACAGCTAGGTCTTCAGGTAGTGGTATTTCCAATTTTCTGAGGAATCTCCAGGTTGTTATCCAAAGTTATTGTACCAGCTCAAAATCTCAGCAGCAACGGAGGAGTGTTTCTCTTTCTCAATATTCTGGTCAGCATCTGCTGTCCTTGAGTCTTTTATTTTCCAATTTTTTATTAGATATTTTCTTCATTTACATTTCAAATGCTATCCCAAAAGTTCCCTATACCCTACCCCCGCCCTGCTCCCCTACCTACCCACTCCCACTTCTTGGCCATGGCAATCTCCTGTACTAGGGCATATAAACTTTGCAAGACCAAGGGGCCTCTCTTCCCAATGATGGCCAACAAGGCCATCTTCTGCTACATGTGCAGCTAGAGACAAGAGCTTTAGGGGTACTGGTTAGTTAGTATTGTTGTTCCACCTATAGGACTGCAGACCCCTTCGGCTCCTTGGGTACTTCCTTTAGCTCCTCCATTGGGGGCCCTGTGTTTTATCCTATAGATGGCTGTGAGCATCCACTTCTCTATTTGCCAGGCACTGGCATAGCCTCACAAGAGACAGCTATATCAGGGACCTATCAGCAAAATCTAGCACTATGGCATATGTAATAGTGTCTGGGTTTGGTGGCTGATTATGGGATAGATCCCTGGGTGGGGCAGTCTCTGGATGGTCCATCTTTTTGTCTCAGCTCCAAACTTTGTCTCTGTAACTCTTTCCATGGGTATTTTGTTCCCCATTCTAAGGAGGGACGAAGTATCTACACTTTGGTCTTCCTTCTTCTTGAGTTTCATGTGTTTTGCAAATTGTATGTTGGTTATTCTAAGTTTCTGTGCTAATATCCACTTATCAGTGAGTGCATATCATGTGAGTTCTTTTGTGATTAGGTTACCTCACTCAGGATGATATTCTCCAGATCCATCCATTTGCTTAGGAATTTCATAAATTCATTGTTTTTAATAGCTGAGTAGTATTCCATTGTGTAAATGTACCACATTTTCTGTATCCATTCCTCTGTTGAGGGACATCTGGATTCTTTCCAGCTTCTGTCTATTATAAATAATGTCCCTGAGATTTTTAGTTTAGCCATTCTGACTGATGTGAGGTGGAATCTCAGGGTCATTTTAATTTGCATTTCTCCGATGACTAAAATGTTGAACATTTCTTTAGGTGTTTCTTGGCCATTCAAGATTCCTCAGTTGAGAATTCTTTGTTTAGCCCTGTATCCTATTTGTAAATTAGGTTATTTGGTTTTGTGGAGTCTAACTTCTTGAGTTCTTTGTATATTTTGTACATTAGCCTTCTATTGGATTTAGGATTGGTAAAGATCTTTTCCCAATCTATAGGTTACCATTTTGTCCAATTAACAGTGTCCTTTGCCTTACAGAAGAAGTTTTTCAGGTTCATGAGGTCACATTTATCAATTGTTGATCTGAGAGGCTGAGTTATTGGTGTTCTGTTCAGGAAAATTTTCCCTGTGCCAATGTGTTCAAGGCCCTTCCCCAATCTCTCCTCTATTATATTCAGTGTATTTGGTTTTTTTGTGGAGTTTCTTAATATACTTGGATCTGAGCTTTGTTCAAGTAGATAAAAATGGATCAAAATGCATTCTTATACATGCAGACCAACAGTTAGACCAGCACCATTTGTTGAAAATGCTTTCTTTCTTTTTTTTTTTTTTCTATCGTATGGTTTTGGCTTCTTTGTTAATGATTAAGTGACCATAGGTATGTGGGTTCATTTCTGGGTCTTCTGTTCTGATCCATTGATCTACCTGTCTGTCTGTGTACCAACACCATGCAGTTCTTATCACTATTGTTCTCTAATACAGTCTGAGGTCAGGGAATTTGATTTCCCCAGAAGTTCTTTTAAGGTTGAGAATTGTTTTCGTTATCTTGAGATTTTTGCTATTTCCGATGAAGTTGAGAATTTCTCTTTCTATCTCTGTGAAGAATTGAGTTGGTATTTTGATGGGGATTGCACTAAATCTGTAGATTGCTATTGGTAATATGGCAATGTTTACTATGTTAATCTTGCTGATCCATGAGCATGGGAGGTCTTTCCATCTTCTGAGGTCTTCTTCGATTTCTGTCTTCAGAAACTTGAAGTTCTTGTCATACAGATCTTTCACTTGCTTGGTTAGAATTACACCAAGATATTTTATATTATTTGTGACTATTGTGAAGGATGTTGTTTCCCTAATTTCTTTCTCAGCCTGATTATCCTTTGTGTAGAGGAAGGCTACTGATTTTCTTGAGTTCGTTTTATATCCAGCCACTGTCTTGAAGGTATTTCTCAGGTTTAGGAGTTCTCTGGTAGAACTTTTGGGGTCACTCATTTATACAATCACATTATCTGCAAATAGTGATAAGTTGACTTTTTATTTTCCAGTTTCTATTTCTTTGACTTCTCTTTGTTGTCTAATTATTCAAACTAGAATTTGAGTACTATGTCGAATAAATAGGAAAAGAGTGGGCAGACTTACCTTGTATCTGGTTTTAGTAGGATTGCTTCAAGTTTCTCCCCATTTAATTTGATGTTGGCTATTGGTTTGCTGTATATTGCTTTTATTACGTTTAGAGATATGCCTTGAAGTCCTGATTTTTCCAAGAAGTTTAACATGAAGGGGTGTTGTATATTGCCAAAGGCTTTTTCAGCATCTAATGAGACAATCATGTGATTTTTTTTCTTTGAGTTTGTTTATATAATGGATGACATTGATGGATTTTCCTATATTGAACCATCCATGCAGCCCTTGAATGAAGCGTACTTGATCATGGGGAATGATCATTTTGCTGTGTTCTTGCATTTGGTTTGTGAGAATTTTGTTGAGTATTTTTGCATTGGTATTTATAAGTGAAACTGGTCTGAAGTTCTCTTTCTTTGTTGCATCTTTGTGACTTTATAGAATGAATTGGATAGTGTTCCTTCTGTTTCTATTTTGTGGAATAATTTCAGAAGTATTGGTACTAATTCTTCTTTGAAGGTCTGGCAGAATTCCTCACTAAAAGCATCTGGCCCTGGCCATTTTTTTTTGTCGGAGTGTGTTGGAAAACTTTTAATGACTACTTCTATTTCCTTAGGAGTCCTGGCATTATTTATATTTATATTATTTATATTTATATTTATATTTATATTTATATTTATATTTATATTTATATTTATCCAGTCCTGATTTAAATTTGATACTTGGTTTCTGTCTAGAAAATCATCTGTTTCATCTAGATTTTCCAGTTTTGTTGAGTATAGGATTTTGTAGTAGGGTCTGATAATATCTTGAATTTCCTCAGTTTCTGTTGTTATGTCTCCCTTTTCATTTCTGATTTTGTTAATTTGGATACTGTCTCTATGCCCTCCAGTTAGTTTGGCTAAGGTTTTATCTATCTTGTTGGTTTTCTCAAAGAACCAGCTCCTAGTTTTGTTGATTCTTTGTATAGTTCACTTTGTTTCAAATTGGTTAACTTAAACCCTGAGTTTTGTTATTTCCTGCCTTCTATTCCTTTTGGGTATTTGCTTCTTTTGTTCTATAGCTTTCGCATGCACAGTTAAGTTTCTAGTGTAGTTTCATTTCACTTTATTAGGGCACTCAGAGCTATGAATTTTCCTCTTACCACTGCTTTCATTTTGTCCCATAAGTTTGGATATGCTGTGCTCTCATTTTCTTTAAATTCTAGAAAGTTTTTTAATATCTTTCTTTATTTCTGTCCTAAGTTATCATTGAGTAGAGAGTTGTTCAGTTTATATGAGTATGTGGGCTTTCTATTGTTTTCGTTGTTATTGAAGACCAGCCTTATCCATGGTACTTTGATAGAATGCATGGGATTAATTCACTCTTCTTACATCTGTTGAGGCTTGTTTTGTGTCCAGTTATTGGTCAGTTTTGGAGAAGGTACCATGAGGTGCTGAAAAGAAGGTATATTCTTTTGTTTTAGGGTGAAATGTTCTGTACAGTTAAATCCATTTGGTTCATAACTTCTGTTAGTTTCATTGTGCCTCTATTTAGTTTCTGTTACCATGATCTGTCCATTGGTGAGAATAGTATGTTGAAGTGTTTCTATGATCTGTCCTTTGACGAGAGTGGGGTGTTGAAGTCTCCCGCTATTACTGTGTGAGGTTCAATCTGTGTTTTGAGCTTTAGTAACATTTATTTTACAAATTTAGTACCATTTCATTTGGAGTGTAGATGTTCAGAATTTAGAGTTCATCGTATGTTTTTACTTGTTTTGTTTTGTTTTGATCAGTATGAAATGTTCTTCTCCATCTCTTTTGATAATTTTTGGTTGAAAGTTGATTTTATTCGACATTAGAATGGCGATTCCAGCTTGTTTCTTGGGACTATTTGCTTGGAAAATTATTTTTCAGCCCTTTACTCTGAAATAGTGTCTGTCTTTGTCACTGAGGTGTATTTTCTATATGCAGCAAAATGGTGGGTCCTGTTTACATATCCACTCTGTTAGTCTATGTTTTTTTTTATTGGGAAAGTGCCCAATCTTTGAGTACATTGATGTTGAGAGATATTAAAGACCAATGATTGTTGGCTCCTGTTATTTTTGTTGTTATAGCTGGTATTATGTTTATGTGGTTCTCTTCTGGTTTGTGCGTGTGTGTGTGTGAGAGAGAGAGGGGGGGAGAGGGAGAGGGAGAGGGAGAGGGAGAGGGAGAGGGAGACAATTAAGTTCTTTTAAGTTCTTGCTTTTTTCTTGGTGTAGCTTCCCTCCTTTCGTTGGAGTTTTCCTTCTATTATCCCTTGTAAGGACTGATCATTGTAAAGATATTGTTTAATTTGTTTTTTTTTTTATGGAACATCTTGACTCTCCATTTATGGTAATTGAGAGTTTTACTGGGTATAGTAGCCTAGGCTGGCATTTGTGCTCTCTTAAGGTCTGAATAACCTCTCTCTAAGATCTTCTGGGTTTTAGAGTCTATGTTGAAAGGCCTGGTATAGTTCTGATAGGTCTGCCTTTACATGTTACTTCAACCTTTTCCCTTACCCCCTTTTAATATTCTTTCTCTGTTTTATGTATTAAGTGTTTTGATTATTATGTGATGGGAGGAATATCTTTTCTGGTACAATCTACTTGATTTTCTGTAGGCTTCTTGTACATTTATGGCCATCTCTTTCTTTACGTTTGGGAAGTTTTCTTCTATGTTATGATTTTGTTGAAGATGTTTTCTGGCCCTTTGAATTGGGAATCTTCACTCTCTTATATTCCTATTATTCTTAGGTTTGGTCTTTTTATTGTGTCCTGAATTTCCTGGTTGTTTTAGGTTATGACCTTTTTACACTTTGTATTTTATTTGACTGTTGGTTCAATATCTTCTATGGTATCTTCTATACCTGAGATTTTCTCTTCTATCTCTACTATTCTGTTGGTGATGCTTGCATTTGTAACTTCTGACCTCTTTCCTCAGTTTTCCATCTCCAGGTTTACCTCCCTTTATGATTTCTTTATTGCTTCCATTTCCATTTTCAGATCTTGGATGGTTGTGTTCAATTCTTTCACCTGTTTGATTGTGTTTTCCTGAATTTCTTTAAGGGATTTATGTGTTTCTTCTTTAAGACCCTCTATCATCTTCATGAGATGGGATTTTTAGGTCAGAATCTTGCTTCTCAGGTATGTTTGGGTATCTAATGATTGCTGTGGTGGGAGAACTGGGTTCTGTTGGTTCCAAATGGTATTGTTTTCTGTTGCTTATGTTCTTGTGCTTGCCTCTCACCATCTGGTTAATTCTTGTGTTAACTGGACTTGCTATCTCTGACTGGAGCTATATAGCTCTTGCTCCTATGAACCTGGTTGCTATGGACCTCCTTGAATCAGGCTGTCTCTGGGTGTGGGAAGGGGTCTAGAGTGCCTGATCTGTGAGCCTGGTTGTGACAGACCTCTTGAGTATCAAACTGTCTCTGGTTGTGGGTGGGGTGGGGGGGCATGTTGGAGCATTGGAACTGCTCCTGGGCATAGTTGTGGACAGGAAGGAAGATGTGTCTTTGGCAGAGTGGATAGGCCCTGCATCTGCAGGGCCCTATAGCGGGTCCCAGTTCATCCAGGTATTGGGGTAGTAGGGGTGGTGGATTTTACCTTTGAGCCTGGTTGTGATGGACTTAATGAGAGTAAAACTATCTCTGGGTTTGGGAGGGGATCTGGCTCTCTGAATCTGCTTAGGTGGACTTTTGAGAAGTTGTGAAACCTGGAATTACATATTGTATTGCCTTGCTGATATCATTTCTCTCAGGTTTAAGTTTAAACCAAGTGGTAAATAAAGTATCAACAAGAATTCCAAGCAGAACTGAAGGTGGAAATTGCTGAAACGGATGAGATCAGATTTTCTAGACTGAGAAAGTATATCTGGTATATTTGAGAAAAAGCATGGCGGCTCAAACAACTTGTGCACAGGAAGATCAGTCAGAGACTAACTCAAATAGTGCCCAATAGTGCAGAGAGTGCCAGCTATTGAAGAGACTGTCTTCATTAGGCTTGTGGGTTTAGTTCATGTGATTCCTTCTTAGAAGATATCTCTGTTCAAGATGCAACTAACACCAGACTTAAGTCAGTTTGGTTGTTGTTCAGGTTAGAGATTATGATCTTTTTTTACCAGGTCCTGCCATCCTTCAAGGTACCTTGGAAACCCTCTGGCTGTGTTGTCAAGGTGATCCATTACTGGGTATTACCTTTCCTGCTGAATTGGCTTTGTGCACAGCATATACCAATTAGTACTACACTCTCAGTGGCTAGCCCAGTTCCTTCTTTTTTCACTAGCAGCTCATAATAAGGAGGGGGTATAAAAGATGAAAGAAAAGGCAGAAAATGGAGTGACAGACTCATACCCTTACACACATACCACTCTCCCAAAGGCAACTGGGCAGAACATTCTTTGTTACATAATGTGACAGACTTTCGTGATTCCCTTTCTCTACATTATTCTCCTTCATCATTTCTCTTGATGCTTACCTTGAAGTGACTTAACTTGAACAAAGACATGGAAGTGAAAGAAGTTAAGAGAATATGTGGGGATTTGTGCCTTGATGAAATAGGACCCTTTCGGGGCTGCAAAACTGTAATCATATCCACCAATTCCTGTAGGGTCAGGAGCTTTGTCTCCTCAGCACTGCAGCCTTCTGTCTTTTGCTCTTTACTTCTCATTGATGATGCCCAGCTACTTGTAGTCACATCCCAACACTGAGATGAAGGCATATATCAGTAAGCAGTTTTTATTTGATTTTTTGAGGAACTGAACATAATCTATAATCTTATTACATTGATTTTCTCATAATTTTGCCAATTCTGAAGTATAAGTGTTTCCAGTAAAGAATAGTCATAACTTTTAGAGTCCATCTATAATCTATTATAGCCTTTCATAATTTCAGCAACTAAAAAAAGATCATGAATTAATAGCACACCTTCTTTATATATAAAATTATATGCTTATTTGTTTCTTATTTTATTTATTCATTGATTGCATTTACTAAAGAAAATGCGACTTACTCTTTAAGCATGTCTATTGTTTTAGATCAAATACTTTTTCTAACAAACAGAATGCAATGGAGTATTTTTTATTTTCTTTTTAAAGAAATTTTTTTGTAAACAATGTTTCCCAAGCAATAATAAGGAGTAGATAACATGCAAAAACACTTTTCTTCTTTCTTTTATTATTTTGTTTTAAAACGAACCACATCAAAATAAAATATAATAAGATAAAAATTAAAACCATTGTGTTAAAGTTGGACAAGCCAAACCAATATGAAAATAAAAAAAGCCCCGTAGGAAGGCACAAGAATCAGAGACCTACTTGTTTATACATTCAGGAGTCCCATAAATGCCTTAAACTGAAAGGTACCTCCCTTATCAAGGGTCTCCTTGATAGGATTTGGTCTGGTTTGGGCTTGCCCACGTACTGTTTGATATATCACAGCTACTGTAAGTTAACACGAGCAGATGCTCAGCTGTGTCCAGATGATTGTTGTTCTTGTCCCTCTATCTCTTACCTTTGTCTGCCCTTTCTTCTGCTGTGATCCGTGATCATTGAGAGGATGATTATATAGACTGCCCTCCTTACAGGCTCTAACACTTGCCAATACTACCCTCCTAGAGGATCAAAAGCTTTACAATATGGGCCTCAGAGTGAGATATAAAAATTCAAACTGTAGAACTAGCTTGGAACTTATATAACATATAACAAAGACCGAAAGAGAATCAAATTCTATTTTCCAGTTTTGGAGGATCATAATTTCTGAACATCATATTATATTGTATTTCTAAATTGGCTAGAACACATTCTTTCCTTTGTGTTGCTGGGAATCATCCTCAAGGCCACATGTGCCCAACAAGCCCCATACCACTGAGTTAAAGCCCTAGCACATCACAATGTAGTCTTAATTAAAAGATTCAAACACAGATTTCCTTTTCTGAAATTCTCTTTTGATGTCTGTGAGTTTATATTGTAGAATGAAATGGGTATATCTCATCACACAAATGTAGACCCTCTTTATTTTTTATAAGGTTGTGTGTTTTTTTGCAATGAATCCTTAAACTTCTACTTACTGTCTAGGTTAAGTCTTAACCACATAAATAATTTCATCCTTTGGGAACAAATGTGCCAAATCAACTCAGAGCTGCCTGATGCTTCTCACACCTTTAATGCTCATAAGACAACATTTTTATGTTGCCAGATGTAACCCAGATGGCACATATTAATTTATATATGGATATTGAAAGAATATATAGTTTCCATCTGAGGTCTTTTAAGTATGATTTGTAAATTGATTCGAGCATTGTCCTTTTTTTTTTTTTTTTTTTTCAACTCATCATAATGTGAGCCAAAATACAGCTCCCAGGTGAAGGAACACTTCCATTTGGCATCATTCCGTATTCTAAGCCATGGCTTCTGAATGAATTTGTGTCTCTTCAGACTTATTTCAACTGGCTGAAAAACAATGTGATAGTGTCAAGTGACTCTCATTGTGTTGAACGAGGTGCTGATAAGATAAATTTAGAGCATCGTTCATCTCATTTTCGATACTAGCAACTGTTCTTGAGTCTTGCCTGCAGACATAAATGTGTGATCACATTTAGACATTTTAATCCTTTATTCTGTCCTGCTTCCATAAATATTAGCCATAAGGTGGTACTGAAATACCGTCCCCACATCTGTAGATTCTCAGAGAAAATAGCCCATCGTCAGCTCATTACAAAACTATTTGCTAAGGAAATTGTAAGGCCAATTCAGTAGACAAAGCTTAAGATTGTGGTCTCCTGTTGGCTCTCCTTCTTTCCAGGAAGACTTTAAGGTACATTGTTCAAAAGAAAGAAAATGTGTGAACACTTTGTTACAGTGCCTGGGGTCTATTTCTCAGAAAAAAAAAATCCGATAAGGTTTATTTAAAAAAAAAAAAACATTTCCTTCACATTTTTCTTGTCTCCTTTCCACCTGTCTGTTTTCTTTTCTACAGTCACTGCTTTTAATCCACAGTGACTTGACAGTCATCAATACTTTCAGCCTCTTTGCATATTAGGATGCGCATGGATAGATAAACACACTTCAGTGGCCAGAAAATTCTTCTCTAAATTTAGAATTAATATGCTGATACCCACCTACTCATTTAAAATAATGTGAGAATACGACAAGTATTGTTCCAAACCTATCTTTGGACATGGTTTGATTAACAGCCCTCCACAAACACCATCCCACGAGTCTTCTGCTGTGAAACTTGAAGAATTAGCTTATATTTGGCTTTTCTTATTATTTTTGCATATAAATTAGAATGCTAAAGCCTCTGGAAAATTTGTTCACCGTGTCAGAGGAATAAAGAAGGGTAACAACATAGAGGAATTGCTAAGTAGGCCATAAATCCTTAAAAGAACAACGATGCAATTACAGGGCCACATGCATGAAGCTGCAGCAAAGTCAGACATTTTGAAGTGTGTAATGTTCTTTTTCACAGCTGAACAGAAGCACAAAGGCAACCTTCTCACTGTTCACCTCTCTTTTCTTTCTTACAGAAGTGTGCATGTGCACACACACACACACACACACACAGAGAGAGAGAGAGAGAGAGAGAGAGAGAGAGAGAGAGAGAGAGAGAGAGAATCCAGCTTTGCCCTTATTATATTTTCCTCCTGAAGGAGCAATGCTGTAACACCTGCTGGTACTACCAGAAATAAGTACTTAGTAATGACAAAACAATATTTTGCTTATGGGAAGATGCACATATTTGTTCCCACTTGTGGTCATGCTTTATCACTAAAGAGAAACTGCCACTCCTCTGGGCTTTCAATGTTTCAGAGAATCCTAAGAAGAATCTCCTCCGACTCTGACCACTGAGAATTTAGCAGAGACCTCCAAAGTGGATGCAAAAATCCATCTGCTGGGGAGACCAACTATACTTCTCCAATTCCTGTCCCACTTTCACAATCACGCTGAGGTTGCTAGACAAGATAGTCCTCAAAAATCCCCGCCTCTTGGCATCAGCTAAACATATATAATTGCCTTCCCCTTAGCAAAGACTTCCTCTGTACCATGGAACACAGCAAAGGTCATGAGATGCTGTTTTCCTGCTGAGGCCTATATATATCCTGACTTTCATCTTCCTAGTTAAACTTATTTTCTTGGCTTACATTCTTGGATATAGCCATTTATATGGAGGGCCCCACATTTTGAGCAAATGGAATAGGTTTGGCCAGTGAAAAACTAAGGCAATAACCCTGACAGCAGGCAAGGAGCCAGGACTTTGGAACAGATGTTTCACCTCTTGGGCTTTCAAATGAAACCCCATCCCTGGCTGACACTTAGACTGAAGCTGTATGAGAAGTCCTGCATCAGAGGCCTTAGGGAAGCTGTACACGCATTTCTGATGCACAGTAAACATGAGATAGTAAAGTGCAACACTAATGCTAACATACTCTCAACAGACTATTTTAGGGGCCCCGCTATGCCTATGAACCTGATCCCTGCAGCTAGCTTCACCAGCTGGCACATTCCTCCTCTTGTTGAAGCTGATACCAACAGTGCACATCACTCACCTGCCCCTCAAGAGGCAGAGCTATGGGAGGTGTTTTAGATCGTCTCTACATTAGTTTTACATACCGCCCCTCCATTTGAAAAATGATAGATGTGATGGCCATCGTCTTGCATCTTCACTTTGTACCAGAATTAGAGATATTAATCTGAGACCATCAGAAACTGCATATCATTAGAGATTCTGTGCATCTCAAAGCTGCTGTAGTTCAGGTCTCATCCTCAATACATAACGACGACCTATTCATTTAAGTGGCATCTCTAATCCGGTGATTTAAAATATTTATAGGGATTAATTACCTTAATTGCCTTATCATCATTGGTGAAACACAGTAGTTATGTTCCAACTGGTAAACTGTGCTCAGCTGTTTAAACTGGATAACATGCACATAGCATTTAATAGAAAGGGGTTTCCCCCATATAGTTTGAAATGCATTTTTTTCAAGACCAAAATTGATCTCTAGGGTCTAACATAAACTTCTAGGTCTATAGTTCTCTTGAAAGTAACAGAAAATCCATCACTGATTTTATTACTATACCAATGGCTATAGCAGAAATAGTAAATGGGAGAGAAGGTGGTTGAATGTAGTCGGAAAGTAGTTGATGCTTAATGGAGGTCTTCAGTCTTTCTTCCTGGCTTTTTTCCCCGTGGCATGCTTTGCCATAAGCAAAGGCAACAGTTTAAGGGAAGTAATGAAAACTCTATTTACTACACTATTTTTTTTTCTTTTTCCCACAAAGTACAAAATACTCTTGACAATTTTACTGACAGTTCAGTAATGCACTTCATATTTTCTGGAATTTTCAATGATTTTCTCAGTTTTTTTTGTTTAATAGATCAATGCCAAAGTAAAACTTTGAGGTAAACAGACTTCTAATTGATTCTTTGTGATGGTAGGAATCTTAGAGTTGGGAAACTGTGGAATTATAAATAATTTTGGTGGTATATTTTCTTGAATATTTGGCATGGAGAATTATAGTAGCAGTATTTTGATGGGAAGACAAACATCTAGGAAGTGCTTTTTGTAGGCTCACCACAAAATTTGGGGGTAACCTGACAGACATTTGGTGAAAGTCTCTGCCACAGTTTTGTATTTCTCCCAACTGGTCTTGTGTGTGAATCCCTTGATCAGAATTGAGGTCATTTGGCTATAAATTCACACTGCAATGCTAACTTGCCAATTTGCAAACTTGTGACTTTATTAACTCATTTTTATTACATTTGTGTGTGCTGGTCATCAGAGGACAACTAACGGGTGTTCATTCTTTCCTTCCACTAGGTGGGTTCCAGGGATTGAGCGTAGGTCATCAGATTCAGGCCATCACCCTTGACAATAAGCACCTGCACCTACTGATCCATCTCACAGATCCAAGCCTGGGTCTCTTGATAATTGCATGAGATTTTGTGGTCCATCAGTGGGTAGAAGCCTTCACAGAAATCGTCACGTGTAATACACTAATACCTTCTCAAGAACCCTTCCCTTATGCCATTCTTTCATGAAAAACAAGAGAGACGCTAAACTAGATTATTATATATAAGAAATCTCCATTAAATAATGCTAGTCTATTTAAGATTGAATCGAAACCTGAGGTTCACATATGCCAGGAAGGAACTCTCCTATTCAGCTTTATCCCAGCGCAATCAATAGACTGTACTCCACCACCAATGTTCCCCTTGTGCATGTTTGTTCATAATTTAAGGCAATGAAAACAAAGGATACATCTGCCACTCTCCAGATTGCTGGATAGTGCACTCAAGCAACTGTGTGACTTTTTAAAAATATCCTCAACAGCCAAAGATACAGAATTAGAAACTAAATTCAAAGCTGAGTTTTAATGTATTTGCTATTTAAGAATCTGGTTGAAATTTATAAAATTATGTGTAAAGATATATAAACAGTTACTTTTTTCTTGAAAGAAATAAATGAAACAGGGATTGACCTTAAATGCTATCTTTTATCACTGTGGTGCATTGTGATAAGGATTCTGCATATTTCTCTCATGTCTGGGACCCTTCTTGTTATGAAACTGGGTCATTTCCTACCTGGAGAAGTGAGATTATGTTTCTTACCATTTGTATGTGGGTAAACCCCTGAGTTATAGCAGGTGCTACAGGATAAGGTATCTAGGGTTCCCATTTAAAACACCTTAACAGATGTTTGCTGGAGAATTCGGTCTTCTAGCAAGACTTCCTGTGGGATGCTCAAGTATCACATGGCAGTGTCTTGTGTAGACAAGGACCAATGCACACACTCCATACTTACCACCTCTGCATATGAGTTATAAGCCTGCGTGTGGCTGGAGTACCACGTGTCAGTTGTCTGTAGTTCCATGTGACCCTCACGATACCACATGGAGAAGAGAGAGATACATTAGTATCCTTAATAGGTCTGGATGTAATAGGAATAACATAACAAAAATACTTAGTAGGATAATCTGTTTTATAGTAACAGGTAATACATTCTTTTTAAGATAAAGTAATGGAATTTCATAACAGATTACATATTGGACACATGACATTGATCTAGTGAGCCAAAAAATTTAATTTCAAAATCTGTCTTTTTTTTTTTTTCTGTATTAAAAATATAGAACTGTCTCCGAATATGGTAGACTTAAAAGTGGGCCTTCAATGCTCTCTATTTCTTCTCATATATACCTACAAATCTTTCATGTTCAGTTTCTATTAAGAAATTCAAGTTTATGGGAATAAAATTCCATAGAATTAATTTTATTTTAAAAAATAGAAAATATTTTCAGATTGCCATGGTGATGAGATAATTTTTGTTTTCTAGATTCAAATAGTTTACAAGATCCTCTCTGGCTCTTTTGGCCTTGCTCCCTGGGATGGTAATTTTAATCATAGTTGCATTCAGTTCAAAACTCAATTTTAAATACCTGATCAATTAACTAGGTTGCTATGAGAAAAAAAAATTGGACATGCAAATGTAAAGGAAACAGTTAACATTTCATAAAATGTCTGTATTAATTGTTTTTCTTTTTTCTTTTTTCTTTTAACCAAATATCAGCCAAGAAGCAACTTAAAGGAGAAGGAATTATTTGATTCACAGTTTAAATGGCAACAACTCATCATGGATATATATATATATATATATATATATATATATATATATATATATATATATATATATATATACAAAGACATATGTGTATACACACACATAATATTACTTCACTTAATTAATACAAAAATCCCAATCAGATCATTTTTTTTGTTGTTCATTTACAGACAAAGGAACTGAAGTATCAAAGTTCAATAACGAAACCAAATCTAGTAGCTGCAATTTCCCAGAGGAAACTCTCTGGCTCCAAGTCCCAGTTCTTACTTTCTCAATCATAACTCTTCAGAGGCACATGTAATTATGTATAGGATAAATGTGGAACAAGATGTTAGCTCAAAAGGCAAGATGAAAGTTGCTTTTGACTCTACCTCAGCCATATGGTCTTTCCTGGTCTTTCCATGTGTGTGCTATCCAAAATGAGGAGAGTTTCTGTCATGGATTTAGAGATTAGACAGTGTGGTGCCAAGTCTTCAATAAATTATAGCTGTTATTATTTCACAATATGAAGGATTTAACTTTTCAGTCTGCTCCTAATAACTCGTGAGAGAGAAAAGAAGAACAAAGTTATTTATGTTTTAGTTGTTGTGGTGTACTGTAGGAGTTTGCTTAAACATCTCCAAGTTTTTTTTTTAAGTTGTCTTGTCTTTTTAGCTTTTTCTTTAAGGCACCTAATGGACACAAATCTTTTACTCCTCTCTCTCCTTTTAAAACTCAGCCTTCTTTGGCCTCCTTGTCAGGAGCTGTCAATGATTATCAATTGTGCCTGATCAGGTCTTGGTTGCTGTAGCTAAGCTGTAAAGAGCAGAAACAGATGTCAGAACTGCATTTGTTTTCTTTTCCTTGCCAAATGCCAGGCAAGGAACGGCAGTGTTCTGCTTGTCTGCCCATTTTACTGGTGAGTAGTGCAAAATGGTTCGCACAACATCTGCTTTTGTAAAGGCCTGCTAGCATTGCCCACGCATGTCCAGATGTTACTGCACACAAAACACAAATATCTGTGGGACTGAAAGTGAACAAACTCCGTTGGCATGCCAGATCCAGTCCTGTTTTGTTCTATAATCTGCAAAAATGCATATGGGTTACAGCATAGATTGGAATGAAAGGTATAATTTCCTTTTGCAAAAGACATCTCCCCTCACAGAGATTGACTGCTATTTTAATAGCACAGACTGAAGTGATAATGTAAATCAAGCCCCTTAACTGTACACTCCATATAAGGATGATAAAGGTCCATTGAGAAAGCTTGTTTTAATGCCACAATATCCACACCAAGATTTCAGAGAACAAAGAGTTAGATTTTCTTCTCAGGAAAACTCTAGACCTTTATTTGGTTAATGTGTAGCTGTAAAGACATCCTCATGATCACCATCTTTTTCTTCTTCTGGTACCATCCTTCCTGAAATGCTAGTCTAGACACTTTCAATTACTTCTCCTTACTCTCTCCATTTTAGTTGAAACTCTTATTTTTCGGTTTTGAACATAGTTGCTTTCTTTTTTTGAAAAATAATGTGGTTTCTCTCTTAGTGGAGCCATTGGGTATAAAAGAGAGCTCAAGGCAGACCTAGTTCACATGAGGAAAGGATGAAGAAGGACCTTCATGGTCCAATGTCATCATGAGGCACATAGAAGACCAACACTTTCTTCAGTTAAAAGAATAATCTCAAAGGCAATGAAAGGGTTTGGAACTAAATATGCTTGTGTCTGTAGGAGTGTCTTAGCTTCATCTAGGCCTCAAACCTAGAAGTAGAACAGGCACACATTAGCTTCTTGAAGTTTAAAGATAAATTTTGTCATCCTAGAATGGAAACAAGCATGATGGTTAGACATTGTATTTCATCCATCCTCCTCTCTGTAGGAACCTGCAAGTCTACCCCGTGGTAGAAAGTGCAGATTGACAGGTGCTAAGGGAGAACAGCAAATGGAATTTGTAGGACAGTCACTAAACATTATACCGTAAGGCCAAAGTCACCAAGTTTTACCTGCACAGGGCCAGATATTCACTGTCTTCATCATTGTGAGACATATGGTTTCTGTCACAACTGCTTACATCGGAGATTGTTGCCAGAAAGAAGTCATCAGCTGTGCATAGATGGGTGAGCGTGTTTGTGTGGGTAAGGATAAAGCATTAATAGGTCTATGATGGAAGTCATTATTCACCCTCCCCCTATCACAGAGAATAAATATATACTTTTATTTAATTATGGAACAGTGAAGAATAGCTTTCTCTAGACATTTTATTCTATCTATAATTATAATTTTAACTTTCTCACTTTACTATCATGTCCTGTCCTTACAAGTAGAAAATGGACCAAAATATGAATTCTGCTTTCAAGAGGAGACGTAATATGCTTTGATACAGGATGCTATGGAAATACAGAGGTGACAAGAAGAGCAAAACCTCTTCCCAGAATAGGCAGTACTATGACAATTTAGGTGGAAAGAAGTTTTGGACCTGAGAAAAGCATGGGCTGTTAAAGGGAAGAAATCTGGTGCTAAGTCTGGGCAGGATGGTGCTGCATACCTTTCATCCCAGCACTCAGAAGGCAAAGGCAGGTGGGCCTCACTGAGCTCAGGGCCAGCCTGTTCTTCATAACAATGCTCTGGTTCAGCCAGAGCTACACAGAACTAACTTGAAAAATAAACAAATAACAACAAAACGGAGTAGATTCTATACAGTTTATAAAAGGTGAGGGAAATTGTTGCTATGGTGAAATAAGACTAGAATAAGAAGCAAATTTAGATAATCAAAGTCCCTGCATAGCATGGTATGGCATTTCAGGCTTTACCAAGAGATTGTTACACTGGTATGGAGGAGACAGGACTTAAGTCATGGCAGACATCCCTTTCAGGGCCCAGCAGAAAACCTAAGTCTGCGGACTCTTTCTGCTGTACAGTGATATTGTTCAATCTCTTTGTACTCCAGTTCCCTCCCTCTGAAAAGAAAATGAAGATAATAAAAATTTTCTTGATTTTTAGGGTTTTTTTCCCCCCTTTGGTTTTGTTCTGAGTTTCCTGTATGTTCAGAACACGAATTTTCTGTCTTATGTACACCTGGGAACTATTTTCTACCATTTTGTGAGGTGCCTTTTCAAATGATGGAAAGTTTTCTTTGGTGTACAGAACCATTTTAGTTTCATGGTATCCCAATTTGTCAATTGTTGGTCTTATTTCCTGGCTTATTACTGGATAGTCTTTACTTAAGGATAATTCCAAATTGAAGAATAATCTTTAATTTTTCTTCAAGCAGTTTCATGGTATCAAGTCTTACATCAAAGTCCTTGAATCATTTGGAGTTGTGTTTATGCAAGAGTGATAGATAAAGTTCTAGGTTCATTTTTCTCTATTTTGAAATCAAGGTTCTTCATAACTATTTATTTAAGATGCTACTCCCTTTTCAACAATTTTGTGTGTGTGTGTGTGTGTGTGTGTGTGTGTGTGTATTTGCATGTGTGTCAAAGATTATATAGTTGTTTTAGCATAGACTTCTAGCCCAATCCTCTATTGTATTCTGTTTATTTATATGTATGTTTTGGTATCAGTATCACCCTATTTTAATACTAGCTGTATGTAGTATAATTTGAAGCCAGGTGTGGTGATAACTCCGGTTGTATTCTTTTTGCTTAGGAGTGCTAAAGCTACAAAAGGTCATTTGTGATTTCCTGTGAATGTTGAGGCTATTACTTTTATGTTTCCAAAAATGTTCTGGAATTTTTATTAAAAGTGTGTTGAATATATAAATTTCTTTTAGTAGTATGGTTATTTTCACAATATCAATTCTTCCAGTCACTGAACGTAGAAAGCCTTTCAATTCTCTATCACCTTTCTCAATTCCTTTCTGTCAGTGTCTTAATAATTTTATTGTAGAAGTTTTTTGTGTCCTTAGTTAGATTAATTCTAAGTTTTTTTATTTGTTTTTTGTATACATTGTGAATGAAATCATGTCCTTGATTTCTTTCTCAACATGATTGTCACTGATATAGAGGAAGGTCACTGATACTTGTGTGAGTTTTCTGTTTGTTTGTTTGTTTGTTTGTTTATTAATTTATGTATTTGGGTTGTACCATTCTTTTAATTTTTTTTACATTTCTTTTTTCCACATTTTTAAATAGATATTTTCTTTATTTACATTTCAAATGCTATCCCGAAAGTTCCCTATACTCTCCCCCCACCCCTGCTCCCCTACCCACCCACTCCCAATTCTTGGACCTGGCCTTCCCCTGTGCTGGGTCATGTAAAGTTTGCAAGACCAAGGAGCCTCTCTTCCCAATGATGGCTGACTAGGCCATCTTCTGCT
>NC_034611.1:23177820-23179125 GCF_900095145.1 Mus pahari | reverse complement strand
AGAGCCCTCACAGGTGGCCACCTTTCCTCTGGCGAGGAAGGTGCCCAAATGTCTGGAGCCAGAAACAGAGTCTGTCCCAGAGGCTAGGTTGCTTCTGTCTGTCCCAAAGCTGTGTAGCTTCTGTGGTCCACACTCTCACCAGTGCAGACTGGAGCCTTGGCGAACCAGAGCAAAGATGGCTCCCTTACCAGCTCAGGCAGTGAGAGCCCTTCGGAGCAGACACCTCTCCTCTGGCGGGGAAGGTGCTTGTATGTCTGGAGCTGTAGTACCCCCATTTTCGGGGACCTCCCCCCCCCGAAGTCACAGGAGTCAGGATTTCCCAGGAAACATGAGAAGCCTTCTTGTTGTAAAAGCATGAGGTAGTTTAATGGCGGAGCTCTGGGCTAGCACGTACCTCATGCAGGAGGCAGAGATGCCGACCTTGTTGCCTGAAAGCTAGGGGTTTTTATAGGGTGAGGGTGAGGGGCTAGCAAGAATTGGCACGGTTACCCGTGATTGACTCATTTAAACGTACACATTTGCAGGATGGTACATGCAAAGGCAGGAATGCTAGGAGACCTGAGGGGCGGGTCAGCAGAACATTTGGTTCAGTCCCAGGAATGTTCCAACAATGGCCTGCCTGGGCGTGCCCAGGCTTGTCTCACTGTGCTTTCAGCCTCAGGCTTCCAAGCTTACAAACAACTATTTCTCTGGACATAAGTTGCATGAATCCCAGGCCTTAAATTTCATTTCTCTACAGAGCCAGAAATGGGATCTTTCCCAGAATCTGTGTTGCTTCTGCAGGCTGCCCCCCTCCCCAGCAACTCACTGGAGCAAAGATGGCTCTCTTACCAGCTTAGGCAGTGAGAACCCTCCAGGGTGGACACCTCTCCTCTGGCTGGAAAGGTGCTGGATGTCTAGAGCCAGAAACTAAGTCTGTCCCAGCCACTGTGTCACTTCTGCAGGCAGCCCTCTCCCCAGCAATGCACCAGAACAAAGATGGTTCTCTTACCAGCTCAGTCACTAAGAACCCTCCCAGGCAGACACCTATCCTCTTGTGGGAAAGGTGCCAAATGTCTGGAGCCAGAAAAGGGATCTTTCCCAGAAGCTGTGTCGCTTCTGCAGGGCCTTCCTCTCCCAGGCAATGCACCAGAGCAAAGATGGCTCTCTTACCAGCTCAGGCAGTGAGAACCCTGTACGAGTTTTTTAACCTGCAACTTGCCTAGAAGTGTTTCTCAGCTCTAAGGGTGTTTTAGTGACAGTTTTAGATTCTCTCTCTCTCTCTCTCTCTCTCTCTCTCTCTCTCTCTCTCTCTCTCTCTCTCTC
>NC_034611.1:23164347-23177565 GCF_900095145.1 Mus pahari | reverse complement strand
GAAATCCACCTGCCTCTACCTCCCAAGTTCTGGGATTAGAGGTGTGTGCCACCACTGCCTGGCTAGATTCTCTTATATACAAAATATATCATGGCCAAACAGGTTGCTGTTGTTTTGAATTACTTCCCTGTTTATATTGCTTTTATTTCCATCTCTTGTCTTAGGTAGGAGAATATTGTTATTTAAATTATTTCTTTTAAAAAAACTCACTATGTTTTTTCTTCATTTTCCTAATTTTGTGTTCCCATGATTTTACTAATTTGTGTGTTCTCTTGGTTTTTTTCCTTGTTAATTTGAACACAGTGTTTCATTGCAACCTAGAAACCCTAACTTGAATGATCTTGGGAGATTTTATCTATGTGTGGCAAAGTGTTGTATAGCCTGATCTTGGGTGGCAACCATATTTTTAGGAGTTCATGGGCATTCTATCCTTGCCTTGTCCAGAAGACAATTTTTTTTTTTACCAGTTTGCCCAGTACTCTTGCTGTCTTTCTGTCCCCTCTTTTCTGGTTGTAGAGATTGTGTTATACACATTTCATTTCAGGATGAGCACTCCAAAGTCATTTATTCTCTCCTCTTTGACCAGTTATGCGTCTCCATAATAGCAGGAGCATAATATTTATAATTTTAGTGAAGGTATTTGCAATGTTTACAAGAAGACTAAGTCATAGAAGGGTGAAGCTGAGACTGGTGTTCAAAGCCAGTAGGTCCACTGCTCTCTGCAGTAAAAGTCACTATCTAAGGCTCAGCACTTCTCCCCAGGCTAGTTCCTACTAGCCACCATCTCTTGTGGATTGGTGTGTGCCTAATCCTGGGTTAGGCAATGTCAGCTTCCTCAACATGGCTATGAAGCCATTCTGTCTGAGAGCCTTATCCTGGGTCACTCTGGGAGCCTTCTCTCAAGGCTTTATTTATTATTATCACAGTCAAATTATCTCTTAAATCTGAATGAGACATCAGTACAAACACAATCCAAAGTTACCAGAACCTTTGGAAAATAAGAACAGATAGCCTGACAGAACACAGAGGATCTACACCCATTAGGGGAAGGAGCCTAGTCCCTGACTTTGTAGTCCATTGGTAGACTCTATTTAGACATTTGTTTTGGAGTGTCCATGTACTTTCTGATATGCCCTGGTTATATGAATAACTTTGCATAGGCTTATCTCATTTATGTAGGATGCAATACTGGAAAGGAAGACTGGAAGAGATTTATTTTTCAAAACAGATTTTGTGAAGCACTGGATTATTCTTGCAATCGATAAGTAGCAATTGTGGGATGGGCAGGTGTAAGAATCCATAATGCATACTATGAAAAAAGTAAAATATTAAAAGATGTTCTCTCCCCCTCAGATCTCTCATTTGAAGCACAAAAATTCTCATACTTTGTGGGTTTTAATTCTAATTTGCTATGGTAAATTCTTGAATGGGCAAAACTTCATTTAGAAGGAGCCATGGATGTCTGGTGCCTAGGAGAATCTAACCTTCTTGGTAGGTAGAGCCAGGATCAGCTTCTGCTCATTTCTGGACCCTGCACATAAAATTTGTACCTTAGTGTCAACCTCTCCAGGATTACTGATGAAATGTGTTTAAATGAAATTTTTCATTGTTGTGACAAAATACCTAGGAGAAGCAATCTAAGGAGGAGGCAAGATATTTTTTGGCTTAAGGGTTTGAGGTATTAAAGCCATTATGCTGGAGAAAAGTGTGGCGGCAGGTGTGCATCTGTGTATTGTGGTCATATTATGGCAGGGGAAGCAGAACTAAAAAATGTTGGACTATATCTTCAAATACTAGTTGTCCCCTGCCTTCTTCATCTCAGATAACTGCAACCTCAGATACCTCCTTAGTCACTACCTCCTGAAGATTCTTTAACTTCCCCAAACATCATTTTCAGCTGGGACCAAGGAGTCAAAGATCTGAGCTCACAAGGGACATTTTTGGTAGAGATCCATAGCAAGAGCATTTTAGTTGGAAATATGCTTTGAAATCCCTTAGAAAAATAGCACTGAAAATCAGCTCTCAGACATTAGTAAAACTTACTGGTTATAAAAATGTCTCTCCAACCTCTCTAACCATTGCCTGATTTTCTCTTCATGTTAGAAAAATGATTTTTTTCCTTTCATTTTCTACTTTGTTTCTATTTGTACAGGCCTGTACTGATTTCACAACTAGGAAGAGAAGAAAAATATCTATATTTGTTTTCTTGATGCTGCTTAAATATTGATCTTTAGAAATTTGTGAAGACTTGCCCAAAGCTACCTAGAAAGTCTGACTGGATTGGAATTGTGGCTTTTCTTTGGGTATGACCTATTGGGATGAACATCTTTGTTATTTTTGATGATTTAAAAATAATAGTAAAGATCTTCCTGGGGCTTAATCCCCTGCTATGGAGGATGTCATCATTGCTTTAATTGATGGCCAGAAGTCACATCTGTCTCTCTTTGATATTTCTGTGAAACCTGCCCCTTTCACCTTGGTTAACACATGTTTATTGCTGTAATTTTGTTTCCATAACAAGTTTACAAACACCTAAGTCAATAGAAAACTCTTCAGTAAGTATTTTCTATACTTGGTTTTACAAGCCTATGATGGTCTAGGTAACTTATACAAACTACTCCTTTGGGATCATGTATTCCGGGATGGTCAGCTCCTATGTGGAGAAAGACATTTCCAGTGAATAAATTCTGGTTCTAAAAAAAATAGAGTAAGACCCTGCCTGCTCTTTTGTTTTATTTTTAATGTTTCATTTGGAGTTAAATGCTGATATCAACTTATATTTTTGTTATATACTCAAAATTGGTGATGATTCAGTGACATATTGCCTGGGAGAAAAAGGATGGGCCAAAGTACTAGCAGATGAATTGGTAATGAGATACTGGAATGCTAAACACAGGAGACACGTTGGCCAGCTAAATTAGCGCAGCTAAAATAAGCTAAAAGTCCAGATTCTGTCCATAGTACCATGGACAGAAGCCACGTTAGGCAGGGGAGCAGTGCACAAAGTGAATTTGAAAGCCTGTTTGATTGACAATCTGGAAAGTTAGAATAGTGGACTTAAGTTTCCAAACAAGAAAGAAGAGGGTGCTTAAGAGATATTTCTTCTAAGTCGTGAAAAAAAGAGGACCCCTATGTGAGATGGTGGAACTGATGCTAACATGTGTGGTGGACAGGATCATTTGATGGAAAATTCTTCATGAATATGCCACAGCCATTTTCAATAGCTGTACAGAGAACCAGTTAGCCCTTCCTTGCCTGTGATGGCTGATCTTGAATCTGAGCAATGGCTGATCTTGGAATTGGTTAAAGGTGTTCAGGAGGAAGACGCATTTGATGCTCATCTGATTATGAGGGTTAGATATCCATTTTCATTCTACTTTAACTTGTTTCTGTACTTTGTAGTGGATACAAATTAAAATGTACTCCTGGATCTATCTTGAAAGTGAGAGAAACTGATAATCAAAAGGTGGACTATTTTGATGTTTGTGAAGTATTAAAACAAGCACAACTTTAAAACTAAAGAAGACAGAAGAACAATTACTAATTTAAACTTTAGGACATGATGTATTGTTTGATTTTCTTTTCTGTACAGAATATTCTTTCTACCTCCCCATGTCTTTGTACTATGTAAATATACAAAAGTAAAAACATACTATAATAAAAATTATTAAAATTATTATTATAAAGAAAAGTCCTATAGATTGATAATTTCAGTCACAGTGGTATTTCATGTCTCCCAGAATTAAGATGGAAAAAGATCCCACAGGCCAACGATTAAGGCCAGTAATAAATCTAACGTCTTTGGGGAAAGTACACTAACAAGGCAACTAACCCCCTACTTTCTACAATGTGGCATACAAATACATCTTTCTAAAACTATGCTTAATAATCAGAAACAAGAGTCCAGGAATGAGCCACCTAAGATTTAGGATGTTTACATTGAAAATGGTGCCTGGCACCTGAACATTTTGCCTTACATATGATGACCTTCTCCAAAAATATTATCATTCATGGAAACGAAGGTTATTTTATTTCCAGTTCTTACAATGAAACTGTTTTTTAGCCTAACATTAGAACAGTTGGGATTTAATTTTAATCAGAGGCACGTTTGATCTGTATGTGTTCCAGTTTCTGTCACAGGGGTGGGGATTTCTCTGTACTTCCCAGGAAACAGATATCAAGAGGATAAAACAAGAGTGAAGTGCTGAGCAGGATTCTTTACACTCATCCCATTACAGCTTCTTACTACAAGTCTCTACTCTGGAGGCTGGCATCCCATACTGTTTGCCAGCTCCACCTTAAAATTGTCAAGCATCCCAGTAAAGAAAACCTATAAACAAGAAAGTTGGCTGTGGTGGGTCCCAGAGGCTCTTCTCACACTGCGCTGTGGGGACTCATGGCTTAATCAGTTAAACCTGTGTGGGGAAAGCCAGCTCTCCTGCTCTACTGGTGTCACCAAGGTCTTGGGCATCAAGACAACACCTCCTGCTGAGCAGCAAAACAGTTGTGGCACCTGCCATCCTGGGGAAAGAGCTGTGCTGCTGGCGACTGCTAATCAATGCAGAGGGAGCCGGGTCACTTTGTGGCTCACCCTCCTTCCACCTGGGAGTAGAAGCGACAACTATTGAGCCATCAGAAAGAAAATCTTTACCTGTCCTGCAGCGTTTCTGGAGCACAGAGTGACTTGTGACTGTAGGGGGATGGTGCTTGTGTTATTGGCCTAATAGAAGGATGCAGGCATAGCTGATGCTTGAATTTAACCCTGTCTTGGGGTTGAGCTTTTGTTCTCACACATTCAACAAGCATTTGCCAGCTGTGATGCTACTGGCGCTGTTCCAGCACACATGAAGAACTGGAATTAAACCAGAAGTAACCGACTGCTGTCAAGGTGCTTCCTACACAGCAGGCACATGCACTTGAATGCAGTTCAAGGCAGATACGTCTAATTGAAAATATACAAATAATAGAAACGATCTGAGGGTTAGTTTACTTTAAAAGTGTTCCAAGGTACTATAAGAAGTGAAGATAAACACTCGTGTGCCAAAATCTACCCATGATTCAAAGAAATACAGTTATAATTCTACTTTGTAAACAGTTGTTTATTCTAGAGATAGAACCTAGAGTTAGCATATGCTATAAGAGGAAACGTGCTCTATACCTGATCCATAACTCCAACCTAAGACTCTGACATTAATGTAATAATATATAAGCATTGCTGCAGCTGCATAATTGGGGAATAGCATGATGACCAACATTGGCAAAAATGCATGTCCTTCCAATGTTGTATGCCATCGGGGCAGAAGCAGAGTGATGGTGATGACAAACAGCCAGAACTTAAACATCTTTCAGAAGTCGTAGGTCCTGATTAGCTGCACCTCCAACAAATATCCAGTCACCCAAGACAGACAGACAGACAGACAGACAGACAGACAGACAGACAGAGATTTCTACATGAGGCTTGAGAAAAGTGGGAGAAATCTCATGAAATGGTTCCATAGATAAAAGCATTTGTTACCGAGTTTCGTGACCTGAGCTCAATTTCTGGCTTACACACAGTGGAAGGAGAGAATTGTCCTCTGACCTCCACATATAATGCTTTGGTATGTCCATTGTATTCATTCACCCCTACACCAAAAGAAAAGTAAATTTAATTTTTTCCTAAAAAAAGAGAAGCAGGAGGGCAGTGAGAAGTTGCCTTTGGAGGAGGAGAGAAGCCTGCCAATCTGGATGCTCCCATGAGATGCAAAGTGGAGAATCAATGATATCAGTGAACAGTGGGGAGAAAAGGAAAATTAGAGGATGATTTCTGCAGCAGGTTGCTGAAGTGTTTCCAATGTAAATCCTCTTTCATCTCCCCTGTGAAATCATCAGAGAATTGTAAATCACCCACTAATCCTTAAGAGACTCCTGTATTTATGGTGAGTCACAAAAGAGCTCAAGCAAGAGCGTAGAGTAATATGAGTTATGGAGACATGATGCTGATGTTCCTTTGAGAGACAATATAAAACGGAGGGATGGGAGAGAGGAGAGGTAGAGCCTGAAATACTAGTGGGGGAAGGTAATACTAAAATTTTAGATTTTTCTCTCTACCATTGTCTACAATGGAAAAAGGTCCATTCATTCAAGGGAAGTATCTTGTTTTGAAGTGAAAGAGAATTGTAAGACTGTCCTACTTTTTCATGAGTTTTGAGATGTTGACCAATGAGCTCACTAATCACTAATGTATGCTTACTTGCTGGGGGAATTAAGAAGCACACACCGTGAAGCTCATATTGCCTTGCCCTAAAGATCTGAACATAGACCTCCTGCTTCCCATGTCAGAGGGCTTTCATCTGTTGGTCTCGCAAAAGTTTTAGAGTCAGGTCAGCCAAGCCTGGGACCAAATCTTAGAGCTGATAGATTTGTAGCTAGGAGGTCACTGGCCAATGATTTAACCTGTGAGTTTTGAACTGCACGCCAGAATGATCCTTGCCCTCAATTAAAAGTGAGCTTGGGGTAGGGCTAAGCCTACAGAATGTGTGCGGTCCTGGGTTCTGTTATTAGCACAACAGATATAAATAAATAATAAAAAAGAAATAGTGATAATATTCAGTACTCGAAGTGAATTACTTGCTTAGCTCATGTACTTTCTCTTCCCTCTAGAATAAATAGACAGTGTGCCTTTGTCTGATAAACAGGTCTCTTGGTGTCCCAGTCAGTAATGCAGACTGACAATTTTGATTCTGTTCTGATTTTCTTATAGGGCATCAGGTTCTATATCTGTAAAATAAAAAACTCCTCAAAATTCATCGGAGCTCAATGTTATTTGGTAATCAGTGTAACTTTTCAGTGTTTACTCATGACAGGTTACATCAGAGGTGAATGACAAAATGATAAAGTGAAGACATAGACTTTGTGGCAGGTAATGCTCTTCTACAGATGAGGAAACTGAGGTACAGGAGAGGCAGAAGATTCTCCGGGTCCTATGGGCCGAAAAGAACCAGAAATCAGCCCAGAAAGTTAGTTGGGGAATCCAGGATTTACCAAGTAAGTGAAGGTCACCTCTGAGAAGGATGCACCTAGTTGCTGTCTCTACGAGTGGCCAGGGTATCCTATGTCATAAGATGACCATGTCTCACTCATCTGACCGACCAACAGTGGATGATGCCCACCATGCCACCCCCAGCAACACTAGGGTCTTCTGAGAAATGCAAGGTCCTGGTGCCCCTCCTGAATCAACCTATCCAGATTGTTTCAGAAAGACTTCAAGACTTCTATGAATATAAGTTTGGAAAGGTGGTTTTAGCTTCCTTGAACATCATTAACTTCATCTGTGAGTTCAGGACCTTGAACTTGTATTCTGTAGTCCCATTCTGGGACTCTCTGAGTCCATACTCCAAAATATGGCTCTTGTTGTCTGTCCCTGACAAATTCATGTGCTGTCATATAACCACATCCATTTGTAAAAGCACTTATATGAAGAGATAGGAAATCAAACCTAATTTTTGTGGAAGCATAAAAATCCCCACAATATTTTAAACAAAGCCTTCACCTTTTTCTAAACAGACATTCAGGGACTCTCTTAAACTGATGTGTTGTTTGCAATAATTTTGTAAGTATACTAATAACTCCCTTTTCAAATACTTTACTTTTCTATTTAAGCATGTTTCTGTTAAGGTCAATGTGGCTTTAATTAGCATAATTTATCAAAGAGCTCCTTTCTCTAACACAGGATCAAAATGGCATATTTTCCATTTACATTTCTCATAAAACCTAAGATTATCTTTATTTACTAACTTTTAGATGCTATTTTATTATTTTCCATAGATATCTAATAGGTATCATTCCCCAACCCCAAGGAAAGGAAAGAAATGGAATGTATACATACAAAATAAGGAAAACTTATATATCATCAATATCTTTCTGATTTCTTGTGTCAATTAGAAGTACTTTGATTGGCAATTGCTCATAAGAAATGTTGTGGGACAACATTAGCTCTTAAGTGACCTATGCTGAAGAAGCCAGGTCCACACTGTGTGTGTGTGTGTGTGTGTGTGTGTGTGTGTGTGTGTGAGAGAGAGAGAGAGAGAGAGAGAGAGAGAGAGAGAGAGAGAGAGAGAGAGAGAGAGAGAGAGAGAGAGAGAGAGAGAGAGGAGGGAGGGAGGGAGAAATATGCAGATACATGGAGAGATGTGACAAAGTGGATAGATGATAGATGATAAATAGATAGATGATAGATACAGATTGGATAAAGATAGAGACACATAGATGAGGATAGATAGATAGATAGATAGATAGATAGATAGATAGATAGATAGGCCAAAACCTCTGATAAAGATAACAAGTTGTGGTTTCCTCCATGTGTGCCTAAAGCTGGCCTGTCAGTAAACCACTGCTGATCATGGTGTCAGCAACCTAGTAGAGTCTGCAGAACAGACTATTCTATTTCTGTTTATAGTCACAGAACTGCTGCCCACAATAAGCCTGGGTGACTGACAGCAGAGCTGTTATAACACACTACCATACGCCTTACAGGAGACTCAAATTCTGTCTAATGTGGGCTCCACAGGAATTTTGGGTTATTATCATGAGTGGCAAAATAGAAAAAGCCCAAGAATAGGCACATACAGTATTTTAGTTTACTTTGTTTGTTTTGAATTGTTTTAATTTTCTAGTGGGTATGGTTTTGAGTTTTATGGTTATATTACTTCTCTGGGAGTGAGGTCAAAAATAACGTTTGTTTTTTTTTCTCATCACTGGCTCAAGGGTATGCTGATTTGGGAGAAAGGTTTTGTCTTGGCGTTTTTAGAAAACATGATTAGTGTCTATACACCTTCCAGACTAATATGGATCAGATATAAGAACCCCTGAAGAAAAACAAAAAAGTTATCTTGATGATACTAAAATTTTGTTTTAAGATTTGTATATTACAGAATATACAGCCTTGGTGAGTCTCATTATTAGACATGCTGAACTGTCCTGTTTGAACTCCTGATGTCTTGGGCTTTCAGTCAGATCCAGTCAGGGCACAAACATCAGACACTAATACAATTGTTGGTATGGCCTTCTTAAGATCAACCAAGTCCCCCATTTTCCCTACCCCACCCCTAGATCTCAACACCCATATTCATCTTGAGGAAGTTATGAAGTGTCATCATTCCAGTTCCCTGGGCTTTGGGCTAGAGTGGTTATTCTAAGGTTGTCTTTCTAGGGAATTTAGAAATGGTCATAATTGGAACAGAGAGGAAATAGCTAGAATTGATTGTGTAGCCATAATCTCATTTGGTAGAAATCTTTTCAATAGTTACTAAATAGAAGTCATAATTTCTTATTTTGGTCCAGAATTGATTTTGCTATGGAATCAAGGTTTCATTGGTATAAATTTCTTCTATGGACACAAAAATTTTGTAGGTACAAGGCTTGGACCCCGTTCTTCTATAAATGGCATTATAAACTGATCTGAGATGATTAAGCCTGAGTTAAGGGCCAGAGAGCAAATTCGTGCTCTGAGTTTATTGTTAGGTTGTTTTCAGATATTTTGATTAGAAATAGCTAAGGTAATGAACAGACAGCAGTCCAGATTACTTTACATAGATAGTTGGTTTTTAAAAGTGCCAGAAATCCACAGAATGTGACATTTAATGTTATTTATTCACTTGTTGTTGAGACAAATCTGCTAGTAACAGCTCCCCATTCATGGATTCAAAGAAGCGGCTGAGCATCTCAACTCCAGGTGAAGTGGTACATTGTGCCTAGGTGGTCACGGGGCAGAAATTGCCTGTCTCTCCTACAGACCTGTACAACTTGAAAGGATACAACTTACAGGTTAGGACAGAATAGTTCTGCCAAGACAGAATAAGCTAGTCCTTAATAATTCCTGTTTTCCAAAGGCCTGTCAGATGGTCCTGGGTCAGAAGGTTGAAGAATGATGCTCCAACTTCCTGACTTACTGGGGCTGTATAAGCTGGCAGCTGTCTCTCCAACTTGTCTCAGTTCTGGAAGCTGTGTTAGGCTTCCTATATCTTCAGATAATGTTGGTCATTCTTGGATTTCTGACAGGGTTGAAAGACTACTTATAGTCTCATAGCCAACCCAGGCTATTTAACACTGAGAGAAAAGATTTGAGAGGATGGTTTTCAGCTGGCATACAATCTAAAGCCAGGACATAAGTCAGGTGTAGAATTATAAGTCTTTCAAGTTAGAACAGATGACAGAGTGTTCTATTTTATTGACAACATGATGGACTGGGTGTTAAGTCTATCTTGTACTTTATAAATTACAAAATGGTAATAGTTATACTCAATTTATATCTGAGATAAAAGAGCCTTTTAAATGAACAGAAAGGGGGAAGTGTTGTGGATGGCCCTGGTGCTGTTTGTATTTTGATATTTATTCCACTTTCCAGGGGGTGGGGGTGGGGTGGGGTGTTGTCTGACCAATGAATGAGTCACTTACTCAAGTGACTTCTTGTGATCCATCCCCTAATGAGTAAAGGAGTCAATCACTGGGAAAGTAGGCAGAACTTCTGGGTTGAACAGGGGAAGAAAGGAGGCAGGAGAGAGGTAGGGGCTTTTGGAGGAGGACTGTGAAAGGACAGGATGTAGCTACTAGTGTCTCCCTATTTCAATGGCGGATCTGCCAGGATTGGCCACCGGAGGATTTAGGTTTGATATGGCTTACAAGATTAAGTTTCTAGTTGTTGTGCCCAGTGATTGAGTTACCATTGTTTCTGACCCAAGTTTGTGTGGTGTTGTCCTTCACGCAACTGCAACTGCAACTGCTTGACTGGGTTTCAGAGAGAAAAAATAAGGTGGCAAAGCGTGGGTTTGCCTGATGTGCACCACAGAAGGCCATTGGAGTTTTGAAGTATGGCAGTGGCCTGGTAGCTATCCTCCAGTGGGAACTTACCGAGCTGGGTAGAGAGATTTTGGAGCTCTGAGTCAGAGACTCTCCAGGAGATAAGAACAGCCTGCCAGTGCATGGTCCACCAGCCGGCTGGGGCAGAGAGTAGCTGGGTTTAGCTCCGGAACCTGGTGCCACTTTTTAAATATTTCCCGCAGCATTATCTCCAGGGAGGAGACTCCTGATCTTTCAGAGACTGGATCAGAATGTAAAGTTCTGACTTCCTTGGGAATTGTTCTAGCTACCACATTGTTCTGTCTTTCTTGAACTGCGTTATCTGCTTCTTGTGAATATTTGCAATTCCTTCCAACAGTTGTTCTCCCAGTATGAGTCTGTGGCTTGATTCTGATAGAATGAGCACAGGAGCAGAGCTTTGGGAACTGAGGCCCAAGGACCTTTGCATTTCCTTCTCCTTTCCTGCGTGATGTGGAAGTTGGGGGACTTCATTTCTGGTGAGGGTAACTGCAACCTTTCTCCCATAATTAATTTCTGTAAGCAGCAGTTCATTAATGAGAAGAATGACAGCCCAGAGACACTAATGCTTGTGTGTGACTCCAAATCTCGATCACCTCATTTAAAGGTGGACTTGATGATTAGTGGAGACAATAATTTGAACATCCTTTCATAAAAGAGCGGTGCACCTTAAAATATTTCTGTTTGTGAGGAGATGACACAATATAAAGGCAGCACATGTTCTCTCTAAGTTTTTCATGCCTGCTCCTGGGAACACTTGATAATTTAGGAAGGCTTATACCATCAAATTAATTACATTTTCCGGATGCCACATGTCTTTTTCTTTTTAAAACGTGCTAGCTCTGAATTATAAGTAACAGTGGAATAGCTATTCATTCCTTCAGTTTACTGAAAATAATAGTTGAAACATCACAGAAATGTCATTTATTCTATGCCCAGTAAAAAATGTATCAGCATTTTTCTTTTATGTTTTTTCCTTGTTAAATATTAGAAGACAGTGTCTCAGCTGTAAAGCAGGTTTGTTTTTTTTTTCCTCAACTAAGTGAGTGTGAAAACAGAATCATTGTTAGTCTTTTGTAATTACTTTAAGAAAACAGATGAGCTTGATTCTAGGGTATTTTGAAGTGCACTGAATAGGAATGAGAATGAGATTGAATAGACCTGGAAGGGTCAAATGCATCCTTGTAGAGTCAGAACCTGAAAGAGTGATCATGAACTTGGTGAGACCACTCCAGATAAGAGTCCAAACTGTCAAACATGCAGCCCTTAATCCCGCCTTGACTTCTTGGTCATCAAGAGCTGGTCTCTTCCTTTCAATAAGACTCACTAAATAAGTAGATGGAGCTCTAGTAACAATATTCCAAATGGATTATTTTTATTGTACTAAAACTAAATATATATTGAGATTTAAAATTTCTAAATATGTAGACTTTATGAACTACGACTCAATTATTTTTTCTCCATTAAGATCAATGTAATAGGACTTTATTTTTTTTAAAGTTTCTGTCACAAAATGGCACTGCAGTATAAAAGAGTAGGCAGGAAAGGAAGTTTTAAAATAGACAAACCAGGATCTGAGGTTCACAGTCTTGCTCTGCATCTTGTCAAGCAAGTGAGCTAAGTATTAGTGTATAATCAAAACCAGAGATTAGTGAGCAGCAATGTGTGAGCTGAAATCCATGTCTGGGATGCACACTCCCTTTTATGTGCATCACACCTCTGACTGCTTTTGCACTGCACGAGTAAAGGCCCCATAGTCTCACCAGACATACTGTGGGTCATAAAGCTTAAATTATTTATTTGCCAGCCTTCAGGAAAAGGTTTTCTAACATAGCCCATTGGAATAACAGTAGTATTTTGTACTTAAAGGATTTGTGAAATTAAATAGGATAATGGGTTCATATTGCTTAAGACAGTCTGACTCATAGTAAAGTCTCATTAATGTCTATCATTATCATTATTTATAGTCTGTTGACTTAAGGATTGTATTAGAGAAACAATAACAGGTGAGACACAGTTCCATTCTCAAGGAATTTCAGATGCTCAGTGGGGACATATCAGGTCCATCTGCAATACTATCTCTTCTTACAAATTAGAATATTTGCTATGTAAAGTGATAATGATTTCATTTCCAAGCCTTCATGGTGCATAAAACTGACTTCCTTTTTTTTTTTTTTTTTCTTTTTCGAGACAGGTTTCTCTGTGTAGCCGTGGCTGTCCTGGAACTCACTTTGTAGACCAAGCTGGCCTCAAACTCAGAAATCTGCCTGCCTCTGCCTCCAGACTGCTGGGATTAAAAGCATGCGCCACCACGCCGGGCAAAACTGGCTTCTTGGTAATTAATATTGTGGTAGTTTTTCGTTT